>NC_068355.1:194381733-194575274 GCF_020536995.1 Dreissena polymorpha | reverse complement strand
ATATGAAGTTTCAAGTTGTAGGTGGAAGCACTTTCATTGTAGAGTAAAATGTCAAGGTTTTAGCATGACACAACACGGACGAGCTGGCTATGACAAAACCTCGGGGGTTTCTCCGAAAACATCGAACTAATAAAAAACTACCACCGAGTAAAAATCTTACAACCTTAAGCTTGGATCAATTGGGTTATATTATAGAATTTACAAACAGGCCTTTTTCTGTCTATTCTGGGAAAAAGTACCTGGAAAAATTGGGATTTTACCAGTCCCGGTTTCTTCCGAATTGGGAAGAATTTTCATGGACAAAAGCATTGTTTGGGAAATTATTTTCTTTTTTTTCTTATTTTATGAAATGTTTTCATACATAGGTATTGCCTAAAAATGCTATTTAAGTATTAAACTCTTTTTTTACCATGCAACAAGCAGCTGCAGCAACAGTCATTGTCCACTGCTAACGTAAGTATGAGTATGATAATAAAACACAGTCTTTGTTACGTTTGAAGTTCAAATGATATACATAGCTTGATATGTCATTAAGTATTTTTTATGAACATTCAGTCGAACGACCTGCATCCAACATATTGTTATTCAAAATTCAAGTTGCCAAATGTCTGAAGGCAACCATTATTTGAAACACAAAAGTATAGCTAAACATCATAAATGTATAGTATTGAAATGTTAAGAAGCTGCAAAGGGTAGTGACTCTGAATCTGGCAGTGGAAAATGAGTCATATTCTTGGTTAACCGTTGAGTAGACTGATTGGCGGTAGTATTTCCCCACAAAACATTCAGTTTTTGTGTGTCTTTCAGGTCATTTTTTTGTATTTTACTTCAATAATACTTAGAATTATGCGACATTTTTTTAAACTGCGTCAGATTTCTGTATTTTTTTACCTTAACTTACTCTTCCGAACCACAGTAACGTTGCAAGTTAAACTAGTCCACATTTATTTACCTCAGGCCATTGATAACGATTCTCAAACAATTTACAGTAATTAATGCGTACACATTGTTATCAATTGTTGTATACATACCTGATAATTCTGAATAATCCAGCACTTCAATATTTAAAAGCTAATTCTGACCGAAAATGACCGTAAATGTGTCTTAAGAAATGCATAGACACAAGCGTCCGTCATTGTTTGTCTGAAGTCTCAAGATCCCAAAATTGCATTATGGAACGCTCGATACTATGACATTTTACGCATTGGCATGTTAAAACACGGTGCCCAAATTATTTAAAACACAGTATCTACTGAGAAACGCATTTTTCGGCTCCATTATTTCGGTTGGAAATTGGGAATTTTTGTTTAGATAATTGCGAAAAAAACATCCATATTTGGCATTGGGAATGGGTCGACTATCGGTACCTGTGAGATAGGCAGAAAAAGGCCTGACAAATGTCCAAGCTACAGTGCTTAAGTTCATTTTGAAATATTTCAAATTAATTTAGCTTTTTTCCAATAGCTTTCTCTGGATTAAACTATTTAAGATGTAAAACAAGTTTTAGTGTTGGAAGGGGAAGCTTGGTATTAGTTTATAGCCGTATGGATACATATGGCTGAATGTACTGCTTCAATATGATTATCATAAAGTCTTTAAAGAAAGCTACAACAATCCATATTCCATTAAAATTTTCCTGTACATTTTTGCAAAGAAATATTCAACTTAGTCCTTTATAAAGGACACAGAGGGAAAGTTGAGAAAAAAATCGGTTTAAAAATAATACAAGGCATTTTTCATGAACAATTCTAGGGAACAGTTAAGCATTTGAAATGTTTGATTCCATTCATAAACCCATGTGGGACAGACAGACACAGTGATTCCAGTATACATTTAGCCCCAATCACTTGTGGTAGGGGAAAGCCATATAAAAAGATTCAGCTTTTAAATGGAGCAAATAATGGTTATAACATGTAATTAACATTTAGTTTATGACGATTTATTGCAATTTCTCCCCAAAAGTGCTGGTCACATGGTATTTTTCCCCTTTTGAGAGGCTAAGGCTGTATCCCAGGTTTAATTGTTTGTTTGCCCTTTTTATTTCTTTAAACATATACAGGCAAATACATATAGTGCCAGCTGAAATTGAAATTAATAAACTTCTTTAAATGACTTAAGGTCAAGGCTATCTGTCAACAAGAAATACCTTTAGGTGGAATTGTATCCACACAAAATCCACCAAGATCTGCATTCTTTTTTATACTTTCCTCTGCCACCAAGTCTGGATTGGTTCTTTCGTCTTTTCTTCTTTTTGACCGCATCTGTTTATACATACAAGGAAAACCTTCACATTCCTTGGTAGATTTTGATACAAAGAGGAATCTTAAATAATGCATGAGCCACAGTGCAATCTCCAGGGATTTTCTTAAGAACTTTTCTTCCACTTGCCACTGGGGGCAAGTCACTATGAACATCTACTTGCCCACAGCGAAAACAGGTTGTCCACTTTCACAATTATGCTTATTAAAATATACTTTAAAAGATAAACATAAGAATGCAATCTGTTTATTTTATATCATGTAATCAAGGACAGGTTTTATCTCCTTTGTGACCCGTCGAAAAATGGTCTTTTCCACTGGAATTTTTTTTCCCCTCAGCCGGTAAATTTTTGCCTCAATTTTTGTTTAACCTTCAAATATATAAGTAAACCAGATCCAGTGTAGAAAATAATAAAAATATTGCATAGAACATTAACCAGCTTTCATACAACTTGTTAACAGTACCGGCCAACTTCAAGTGACCCACTTCATTCAGAGGTTGGGGAAGAATGACCCACAAATTACAATGTCCCTGAACCAATCTCTCAGTTTAAATTCAGTAATTTGCAGAATAATTTTAAACTAAACATATAAATAAACTTAAACTAAAGATTATCACCACCAATATCAATGGGTAAACAGCAATAAATACGGCCTGGGGGCAAATACAATGCAATACAGTATATTACCTCGTGCACAAAAGAATCTGCTAGGCCCGTATTCACCAAACAATTCTTAGACTTAAGTCTAAGAATAAAGAAAATTGATTAGGTCGAGTCCGTCAAGTCGAGTCCGTTAGGTCGGTCATGTCGGGTCCACTGTCCGCGTCGAAAAAAGAGCATGGCGATCCCAGCAGGCATAGCATCCATCCGATTGGTCGCGAGCCCCATTGGCGGGTTTTTCTTACAAAGTTGTCGTTCGTTTCTTTCAAAGTCCATTCGGAATGGGAATCAGACAACTCGCCCCAAAGAAATCTCACCCCAAGACAATTCGCCCCTGAAATCTGAACAAGCGTGAAATGTTAAACGACGTTTAATTTGACGGCATGCTTTCATTTTCTGTTCAAAGATTTTTTAATCAGACATATTGTATGATAGTTTGGTTTAAATATAGAAGAATAATTGAATGCTTTTGTGTTAGTTATGTTTTGTAAAAGTGTGAGTTGATGAAAATTAATTATGCCGACATGCTTTGATTGTCTGGACACAAATTTATGAGTAAGACATATGGTATCACAGTTTGGCGTGATAAAAGACTACATAAGGTTATTAACAAGCTTAACCAGACAACAATGCTCTTTTTAAAGTAATTGACCACTCGCCAGCTGTCAATCAAACTCACGTAATAATCAATCGATTTCGTTTATTGCGGCCACATGGTCCGACAAACAAAGACTTACGGAGTAATGGAATAAGCGTTTTATGAAAACACAACTTAGTGGGCGGAGCGATTGCGTATTTGGCGACTGATCATTTAAGAGGGCTGTCTGTATATAAAGCGGGCAGTTTTCAGTGAATCATATGCCCCAGACCAGACCACGATACTAACCTGGCATATTACAAAAACACATAGGAATGCTGTCTTTGCTTTTATAACCAGAAACACTAACGTGTGCGCTCTCCCTAATACCAAATTTACTATCATCTCAAACTCAGCCCTCTCTTCTTTCATCAAATAAATGACCTATCAAAACTAGTCTGGCCCTTACAACACCACAGTCTCACAAGACACTTAACACAGCAATAAGAAAGAATTTACAAAGAAATTTTCTACCCCCAACGAACTAGTCATCGGCCCAATCAAACAAACATAGTCCCTTTCTTCTATCATCAAATACATGATCTTTCAAAAACTAGCCTGCCCTTCGCAATAACATTCAAACTATATACCAAATAGCAACAGAGAGAGCCCACGTTACCGTAAGATATGACACAAGACAGCAGAACTACACAGGTATATAAGTACCGATACTAACACTATGTACTAAAATGTCCTCCGCGAGAGACGTTAAACGGGGGTGCAGTGTATCGGTGCTATACACCGGGCACTTAAAAGAACCAGGGGCGCCTCTGGAATCGGGGCGTTTCCTGTATCCTGCTCGAACCCCCACTAACACCTCTCATGGGGCGGAGAGCACAATAACCACACTTGGGTAAATGAAAGCTAGAATACAGGACATAAACTATAATACTATGAGTTTTACAAATTAATATAAAACATAAATAAATCATATGATATAACAACGGCATTTTGAGATCATTTATTTACTTTACCTATCCAATTATAATAGCAAATATAACATAACTACAAAATAAATACATCCCAGCTTGATACATGGTCTGGATGTTTGGCAGGTGGGTGGGAAAGAACGATGGTGACTCCGGGTGGGGCTTTGGGGGGCTCCATGGTTTGTTCTTGACTGATCTGTTGTCGCGCGCAGCGAGAGGGTGGATGAGGGTGCTTGTCTCGAGGGTCTTCAGCGGTTGGGTGCTAGGGCCGGGGCCGTATGCGGGGCGCGGGGGGGGGGGGGGGGGGGCTCGGGCTCGCTCGGCGTGGGTGCGCTTGTGCGGGGGCGGCGTGTTCTGCGATCTGGGAACTGCAACGATATACAGCCCTTCACGACTGACCGACGACCGTAAATAACCGACAGACATCTCCTCTTCCGCTCCAGACAAATGCACAACAATCACATACCACATACTATACACAACCATACACAGATCAACATCAAGGGACCCGGAACACATGGGCGTGGCACTCTCATACACATCACCCGTTATGAGTGGGGGGTTGTGAGAGCGTTATGTGTGTGTATTCCGGGTCTTACTTACCGAGTGGTGTTGGTATGTGGGTCGCGTTGAGTGTCTTGTACATAAGTAGTGTGCGGGACACTCGGCGGGATCCGCACCTCATCACCACCTTACGGTAAATAACACATTAAGGTCTCATTGGCCAACGTGCACGAAACTCTCTTTAAAATTAAATTATTTGGCGAATACCCGGGAAGCCGGGGTAAATTTGACCTACTTTGGCTCTAAATTAATCTTTTTCCCCTGAGAGGTCACAGGGGCAGGTCGGGCTACCATAACCTCGTGAAGAGGCCAGTAGGACCTGTAAATAAACTCTGAAACACACACAGTGAATCATAATTGAACTAATTTATATAAATATTTCAAACATTTGTGCTTCTTTAATGTAGGATACAATAATTTTACTGTGAGAGTAAGTGAGTTTTGTGTTTCTGCAATGGCAGAAGTGGTAAAGTGCATACATTGTGGAAAGACAGTTGGGCAGAGGCAACGTGCTGTTTCTTGCGATGCCTGCGAGCGATGGCAACACTTAGGTTGTGATTCTGGTAAGTGAACTTATAATATAATTATTTGTTATGACTTACATTTTTCAGGTCAGGCATATAATGTTTTCCCATAACTAATGAATCTAAATCATTTGATACTTGCATATTATCGGGTAATCAACCAATGTCCGTTAATCCGTTGACACATAACAGATACCTGATAACGATAATAAAACATGTGATATAAATGTGGGAAGTCGCTTGACCGTTACCTTTGCGTTATATCATATGGGTAATGTACACCGCTGCTACACCCGATAATTAATTAAGCATTGTTGAAATCCAACATAAAGTGCTGATTACATAGGATTTAAAACAATATGTTTGTACTTTTACCTGAAATAATGAAATATGAATGAATATTATAATATTATGTGCATTTTATATTTATGATAAGAATTTACATCTTAACGTTTTATCTAATTTATACATAGTAAATAATCGTGATTATTTTTAACTAGCTTAACGCCCTTAACAATATTATTTCAGATATAAATTTTTACGTTTCGCACGTCGATTTTGGTATTTTCTTTACGAGTGAAACAATATAGCCAATACAAAATATCCTATTGATTACTCAAACACACTCTTTTACTATATAACATCGTGCATTTTTAACCATGGAATATTTTTAATATGTTATATAAGACTACTTGCTATACTGTCAGTGTCATGCGGAAATTGACCTTATTTCTTTATATCCACCTTCACATTTTATTAGCGCCGTCTTTAATTAGGCTATCTCTAATAAAGAACAGATAACTGTGAAATTAATAACAATGTGCAACGGTGATGTGGATACATCCTCGTTTTTAATTTTACATGTACACAACAATTTAGCCATAAATGAAATCAATTATTTTGGCAGTAAATCCAATTTTTCCAGTACAGTAGCCAGGTGCCTGTGTATTTAGCTGATAAGATATATTCACCACAGCAGGTTGCTAATACACAGTGTAGACTTCCCCTGTTTTATTATTGTATTTGTTATTTACCTGATTGGATTAAATGAGTCGCGTTCTGGGAATAATGGGCATAATGCATGTGCGTAAAGTGTCGACCCTAAATTGGATTTTTGCTAAAAAGACACTTCATTTAAACGAAAAATGTCATAAAAGCGGAAAGTGCCGTCCCTGATAATTCGTGCGGATTGTACAGGCTAATCTGGGACGACACTTTAAGCACATGCATTATGCACAGTTTTCTCAGAACACGACTCAAATAAAGTATATTCATTCGGGTCTGCTAGCGTTATGTTAAGGGTCATTTTATTTGAAAAGCTGGGTTTCTGTCATAATTTCCATCGTTTTGCTTGTATACACAATTTGATGAATTTATTGGCGCGATGGAGTATAAATCATGCTGACAGAATAGTATCAGTTTTTAATTATGTGTAATTTAATTCGCATCTTTCGCTTAACTCGAAGTTCAATGTCACGCGCACTTCACAAACATCACGTTTCATTGTATTTATTTTTATAAATTATGTACAAATATTAAATGTTATATACATAATTATGTTTTGTTTATTTACGTAACTAGAAAGAAATAATAAAACATTGCTATATATAAAGCGCTTTACTTTTGCAAAATTCTACAATAAATAAAGAAATATCGTATTTTATTAAGTGCACGTGCTTGACATTATAAAATATTAGTATTTTATTGTAAAACAATCGAAATTTGACCTGAGATTTGATGCAAGTCACAATTTATTTAGCGGCCGGTATTCTGCTCTCGGCCGCTGATGGTGTATTGTAGTTTATACAATTATGATAAGAAACTGTAGCAGGCAACAGGCATCAGGTTGATAAGAAGAACTGATGTATTTATTGAACGCGAATAACATCAACAACTAATAATGTTTTGAAATTATAAATTTGCCCATAATAATTGTATAACATTATTCATCAAGCGCAAAGTGCATTAAACGCTCGCCCGCTGTTGGGTATTTTATATTTAGTAACACCTTAATACCATCATTTTTAAACGGAGAACTCTTTTTGTTAAGTGTACGTGCTTGAAGTAATGTTGCTCTTATTTATATAAGACTACTTGCTATACAGCCAGTGTCATGCGAAAATAGATCTTATTTCAGTAAATAACATTACTTCGGCATTGTAAAATTGCGTATTGTATGATTATAATATATAGACATTTATTTAATGTACTGATATCTAAATCAACTTATGATTTTACCGGTATTATGGCATTGAACGCGTATATAAAAGGCACATATACTATTCTTATTAAATCATATTAATACTTATACTAATTTAAGTCATCACATAATCAGATTGCGCACTGCGTGTAATCAGATTATCACCTTAAAACGATTCCGATGGATTATTAAATCGAGCTTACTATTCAAATCAGTGATTCCTTGTGGTACAATCAAGCATGGGATAATGGCAGACATACCCATGGCACAGTTCATGATTTATTTTATGTAGCTCACAGCCGAGGATCGAACCAATGGTATCTGATATTTTGAAGCGGATATGTTGCCACTAGGCTATACGAGGTTTCAAGAATGAACATGGGTCAGTTACTCTATCGGTATAGAATCTGACGGTGTTTACAACATGATACAGAAGCATAAATATTACGTATCTGAACATCATTCTTTCATGTTAGTTTGAAAAAGTATGTGTATTTCTAGGTCTTTGATGTGCTGATTTAATTTTATTTGTTTACCTTACAGACCCTGGAAAATGGCCCTGAAGCAGATGAGACGAATTCCACACCAGAAACTGAGGAAATGTCAGATAACCGTTCACCAGACTTGAGTTTCGAGAACGAGGCAGATGGTTTGTTGGTTGAAAGCAGTGCATCACTACTAGACGTATCTCTAAGAGTGAGTTGTTTTATCGTTATACAAAATGTTGTTGAATAAAGATAATTTGAAACAAGATGCGTTTGTGAAACACAATGTCCCCCTAAATAATGTTTGACCTTGAAGGATGACCTTGACCCTTCACCACTCAAAATGTGCAGCTCCATGAGATACACATGCATTTCAAATATAAAATTGCTAGCTTCAATATTGCAGAAGTGACATTACATGAGCAATTTTGACCCATATATTTGACCTTTAAGGATGACCTTGACCTTTCACCACTCAAAATGTGCAGCTCCATGAGATACACGTGCATGCCAAATATCAAGTTGCTATCTTTAATATTGCAAGTGTATTCATAAAATAAGCGATTTGGGCCACATATATTTGACCTCTGACCTTGAAGGATGACCTTGACCTTTCACCACTCAAATTGTGCAGCTCCATGAGATACACATGCATGCCAAATATCAAGTTACTATCTTCAATATTTCAAAAGTATTAATAAAATAAGCGATTTGGGACAAATATGTTTTACCTCTGACCTTGAAGGATGACCTTGACTTTGACCTTTCACCACTCAAAATGTGCAGCTCCATGAGATACACATGCATGCCAAATATCGAGTTGCTATCTTCAATATTGCAAAAGTATTCATAAAATGAGCAATTTAGGCCACATATATTTGACCTCTGACCTTTCACCACTCAAAATGTGCAGCTCCATGAGATACTCATGCATGCCAAATATCAAGTTGCTATATTCAATATAGCAAAAGTTATTGCAAAATGTTTAAGTTGGCGCAAACCAACCAACCAACAGACCAACCAACAGACAGGGCAAAAACAATATGTCCCCCACTTCTATAGTGGGGGACATAAAAAAATATTTGTAGTTCAAGGTCGCGGTGTTGTAGTGGATGAGATATCCGCCTAGCGATCGGGTGTTAGTGGGTTCACTCCTTACTTGGGAAGCATTCTAATTATCTCCTCCATGGACACCAAGTACTGGTTCTTCCCAGGAAACCGACTCGATAATGTCCATGTCTGCCTACCATGCTCGAAAGGGCACTTGGCAGTATAAATAGATAGTTGTTTTTCATGCTCTTCCCATTTTTAAAGAAAAAAACTGAAGAAGTTATCAGTTTGGTGATGCCTTAGTAAAATACAGAAAGACCTATAATCTTTACTTCAAACTGCATTTACTTTGCTTGTAAAAATGTATTTATTTATTTCAGCTCCATGACTATGGAAGGTTTACACCAGTACCCGCCATAATCCGTCATCAGTGTGAACAAGTGCAACCGGAGCTGATTTCTGTGGTTACTCAAACCGACGATACGAGAGTTCCCAGAAGTATATCAACCCAGACTTCTACTGAAACGTCGACAGTTGGGATACAAGTGGATCGGCCTAGCTTCACCTTTGAGGATATAAGGGATGATGACGATAAGGTGTTGTTCTACACTGGTATCCCAACTGCTGGAACTTTTGAGTGTTTATTTGATGAGGTCAGTGTTGGAATGAAAGCAGGGTTAGCACGAAAAACCTGTCCCCGGAAAATAAAGTGTGTTTATAAACTGAAAATAGTCATGCTAATATAAACTGGAAAAGTGGCTCCTTAAAACTAGTACAAATTAAGTTTGATAAGAAGCTGAACAAGTGAACTTTGTGAGAAATTCAGTATACAATTTAACTAGAAGTGTTTGACCATTGCATGTATGTATAAGTAATATACTATGTAATTATGTGAATAATACTTAATTTCACATTTTACAGTCAGCTTTCATTTGTGAAAATAAAATTGTTACTGATTATTCTTTTCTTGTCTCATATTCCATACAAACATTTTCAGGCAAAAAAAGAAAATTGTGTTTCTGCGTTTGTGTGTTTGTGCCAATATATTTATACATGTTTTCTTGCTTGAAAGCAGTTTTGTAAGACCAAACAAATTATAAGACTGAAATTCTGATAAATATTGTACTGGATTCAAGTTTACATACATTAATTGACACAGAGCGTTGAAAACACAGATTTCTTTTGTATACCTAAGTAAATGTTTGTCTTTAAGGTTTAGTACTGCTACTGAAGACTTAATCAACAGTTAATTTATAATTGGGAGCAATAAACCCGTCAAGAATTTTTATGCCCCCGAAGGAGGGCATATAGTGATCAGACTGTCTGTCGGTCTGTCCGTCCGTCACACTTTGCGTTTAGGTTTCGAAAAATCCTCATAACTGCTATGTCGCTTTGGATAGCAATTTCATATTTGGCATGCATGTGTATATGGACAAAGCTTTTCCATACGCACACAAATTTTGACCCCTGTGACCTTGACCTTAAACTAAGGGTCCGCGTTTAGGTTTCGAATATGCATTTAGGTTTCGAAAAATGCTCATAACTTCTATGTCGCTATAGTGATCGGACTGTCTGTCGGTCTGTCCGTCACACTTTGCGTTTAGGTTTCGAAAAATGCTCATAACTTCTATGTCGCTTCAGATAGCATTTTCATATTTGGCATGCATGTGTATATGGTCAAGGCCTTTCCATATGCACACAAACTTTGACCCCTGTGACCTTGACCTTAAACTTAGGGTCCGTGTTTAGGTTTCGAAATATGCATTTAGGTTTGGGAAAATGCTCATAACTTCTATCAAGCGTATATAGGGGGCATAAGTCATCCTATGGTGACAGCTCTTGTTTAAAACCAAGATTTCTGATACAAGTAGCAACACCTGCAGAGTACTTGTCAGATGTAAAGCAGAAGTCATACCAGCAAAGCTTCCAAGGTGTCTATTAACTCAATGGGGTTCTGAAATGATCTATACTTGGACAAAAAGCATTGTGCACAGATTTTTAATAAGATGCAGCTGTTGATACCTCTGTGTTGATTTTCTTAATTTGGTTCATGCTTGCCACTCATTAATTTCATATCATTTTAACATTTTGAAACAGATTATTATCGTAAACCCTTCGGTTTTTCTCCAAACACAGGTAAGGTAATAAGTGATGGATAATAACATAGCAAAAGTTCTTTTTATGATTTATCATTTTAAGAGCAAATCAATTTAGCGGAATAACAATTGACAATCACGTTGTGATGGTATTAATGAACCGTACACAAATCGTTGAAAAGCATTCTACATGTACTACTGTAAAATTCATAATATGAACAGTTGATAAATATTTATACATTCATACACTTTTATGTACAATATTTATATGCTTTGTAGAGCTAAATGACTATTGAAACATAAAAAAGGAGGGACCTCAATGATGTCCTGTACTGTTGTTACTTAAATTATTTTCTGATCTGGCGTTAACTTTTGTTATTTAACCCTATTCCACTTGGAAGCACAGTGAAAACAGCATAAAACCAGAACAGCATGCTAGTAACTCGCAGTCTGTTCAGGTTTTATACTGTTTGCTGCTCATCAGTATTTAAGGGTTGGAAATGAAGCCTTTAAAACTTAAATTTAGTAATAAAGGTACTTTATTACATTTAACTTTTTAAGGAACTACAAAAGCTTGAAAATACATATCTAAGTGGTAAAGGGTTAATCTCTAGAGAAAAGTGAGACATCAAAATTATAAAAACATATTCTAGGAGCAAGGGTAAGCTTGCGAGAAATTCACAATTGTGATCTTAAATTCATATTTGTTACTATTCTTTAAAGATTGCACTCAATTTCTTTTAAATCTTTCAGTCTCTTGTTTCAGTAAAATTACTTCACCAAAATTGGATGCAGTTACACGTAATTTTCTTTCATCTTCCCAAAGTACGTTCTTTCCCTGACCTCTGGTTAATTTTTCAATACTTTGGCATTCAAGTTCATCCATTTGTAGCATATCCATCATTTTCGACATTTTATCCTTCACAGTTTCACTATTCAGATCTACGCTATCACTAAAGTTATATCCAATTTCTATAAACTTTGGTAATTTCACCTCTTCCTTCTCTTCTACAAAGTTCAAAAGCCATCCAGCTGTTGGGTTGCATATTTTCGAGTTTTGAACGGAAACTGTTCTCATTTACAGAAATCGCAAGAAGTTCTTTTCTGGTGTTATTTTCGACTGGCTCTAATTTTGACTCAAAGGTATGTTTCCGAAATGTAAATTCGCTAGACTTTTTAGGCGTTCGCTTTCTTTTCCGGGGATTATTAAATCTGTCCCACACGCATTTTTTTGAGGTTGATCTTAGAGTGCCGTCCTTCTTTTTAGCAGTGAGATCAGAAAGGGCATACATAAATGCACCAATATGGATACATGCTTCTCCGCTCCTGAAAATATATAAACATAATAATTAGACATACTTTCAAACTGCACTTTTTTTTTTGCTCGAGCATCTAAATTTTGATGAAAATTTCCCAGAAACTGGTCCATCCCGAGAATAGCTTGTGACCAGTATATAGATCTATGAAAATGATTGGTATAATGCCGATTCGGGGATCGTAACTACTAGTTCTTCTTGAATGCTCTGAGGGTTTATGAGTACATTCGTACACCTCACAACCCAGAGGGTAAATATAGCTGGGAGTTGGATTATTGCAACTAGGATTGTAACAGAGGCATGTCTCTTGATAAATTATTTATAACCTCGTTTCAATATTGCAAGAACTTATATGAAAAACTGTGTACACTCACCCGGCTGTGCAATTACATTCCGCTGAATGAACCTGTCCAGTGACCTTTGACAGACAGAGCCACACACTGTGATCTGGGTTTTCTTTCACATTTGCACTCGGTAGAGATGGTAATACTTTGCATTTAACAAAACAATGTTCCCATTTGTCACTTATGTCATGGTACAAAATACTGTGTTTATGTCTGTAAACATAATACAATTTTTTGGTCTCAATTGTTTTTGTGTGTTCATTTTCAGCACAAAATAATTGTAGATGTCACTATCTATTAATGTAGGAAAGTCCATTAAGTCACTACTCAACGTTTTTAATACATCTGGATGTGGCAGCTTTTCACCGAGTGGCGTAAAAAGTTTTTCTGTTTTCCTTTTTTCATAATTTACTTCCGCATTCCTGTGCAGCTGTCGATCATTTAATCCTAGCTTTTGTACGCCTTTTGTCCTCAAGACAAGTTCATTCTTATTCCCTGACACATAATGATTATGAAATCGTAAATAATCCTTCAATTGTGCAACACTTAATTTGTCAATTTCGATGTCAGACAGATAACGATCGTTTTCTTTCTCATTCGACGCCATTGTTACTGGAAATCAATACTACCCAGCGATTCAATCGCACATTCTCGGCCCTTTCCGTCAAACATCGGATAAGTATTATGATAATCTGCGAGGGGTACCGAATGCCAGCGATTGAGAACCTCCAATTCCGGAGAATACTCAGGAGAGATATGCGACTTTCCGAAAAGGGCTCAGTGGCCTCCCTTATTCTAGAAGATGCCCAAGGGAAGTAACTGCCGTGAGGAGTTTGATCTAATGTTTGCGAATGGGAGATATAGGCCCGACAATTCGAGTAAAATTACATATGCAAATTTGAATTAAAAAATAGTCATGAGGATGTTAAGCAGCCTTTTATTAAGTGGGTCTTCAACTGTCGGGTCCAAGTGCCCGATAATCGACTTTGGGACCCGACAATCGACTAAAGACCCAACAATACGGCGGTAAAATGGACGTTTGACCCACCATTTTACCCAATCTGAAACTATATATATATATATATATATATATATATATATATATTATATATTTGAGGTAGAGCAATAACCAAGACCAGCCTAGCCAAATAAGCAACACAAAGCAAAAGATAAAGCAAAATGATAAACAACTAATAGTAATAAATGATAACTGAGAGATTTACGCTAATCTAAACCGTAAGCTTACACATTAATGAAGACAATTAAAGACATAAAATAAGCATGGCAAAGAGGTTATTAAGCACATGGTAGTATACAAATATATGACAGAGCAATAACGAAGACCAGCCTAGCCAAATAAGCAGAACAAAACAAAACAAAAACATTGATCATTATCTTCATACAATGATACACTATTAATTATCAAAAATATTTATTATCTATCTATCCAAATTGCAAACTTACGATATGTTCCCATAATTAGCTATTTCATTTGATTACACATTTAACATAAACATACACGAAACTTCCAATGTGTTTGTAGATTAACACTTGCTTTTCATCACCATTTCGGCCTTTGTTTACATTTTAGCGGAGTGATGCTATCTGCGTAAATGGGCATGAAAATTGTTCTCATAATTGTTATTAAATATCTCGATAAATTAACAATATATGCAGTTTTAAAGGTAATTACTTAAAATATTATGCTTGGTGTCCTAGATATTTCCATGAAAGAGCGTAAAATTACTTTGATGTGTTTCGCCAAGATTTCTGGAACTGAGCCCGCTGCAGAGATGTTGTATGTTGAGGCACGAACAACAACTCTGCTAGGAGAATGTCTTTCTAGATCAAATGTTTTGTTTGTGCCTCCCAAAATGAGTTAATTTGTTAAGTAAGTGCCTTATTCGTCTGCTTGCTTTAAGATTCTGATTTCATTTCAGTCGGTTAATATTAATGCTTTTTACTGATAATGATTTAATCACGTGAAATTAAATTGCTTGGATTATTTTTAATTAATATTTTCGATGAGTGTCTCCTTATATAAATTTTTGTTCTTCATATATATAGTAAAACCATAGAGATACAATTAAAATTAGGAATAATTGTGGTAAAAGTGGAAAATTCTAAAAATGAGCAATATATCTGTATCTCATAATTTTTAGAAATGTCTGCAAAATTATGTAATTAGATATATGCTCATTTATAATGAACCAAAAAAGTTCTGAGTCTTTTTACAGATACCTGAAGTGTTTCATTTTGACATCAAAGAAAAAACACTTATAAATTCATATGGGCACAGTAACAATAAAAACTATTTTCATATTATTCTTCAAGTCTTTGTTGTTCATTATATAAACACATGGCCAATTGTTTAGTTTTAATCAATTGGGAAATAAATATGGACTGTTGTGATAAATATATCAATCTATACTTATAATGGCCTGTGATATATGTGATTTGAAAGTATATGTTACTGTCACATGTGACTGTACATAGCACTCAAAGAACAACAATACAATGAAAAGATACAACTCATTCAAAATTAACAAATGTTTTATTTATCAATACAATACTTGCAATGAAGAGTGTTTTTTTCATTTTGTTGCATCACAATTCAATTAATTTGTTTATTATGTCATTGAAACTCATCAACAGGTCAACTTTTTTTACGCCCTTCTCAATCTTAACAGTTTTCAGTTTTTCAGAACATAACTCGTAGGCACCAAATTCAATCGATGTCAAAAACAAACTACTGGTCCAATTCTGATGAAATTTCTCAGGAATGTTCCTGGGGTAAACCTCTTTCAAATTTGTTCAAATTATGCCCCTGGGGTAAAATTTGACCCTGCCCTGGGGGTCACAAAATAAAAAAAAATCTTATATAAGGCCTATTTTGTAAAAACTTTCAAAATCTTCTTCTCCGTAACTATTGGGCATAGGGCTATCAAATTCAGTATGTAGAGACATCTAATAGTCCGTATTTCTTTGTCGTATTTACACAATGGCTGCCAGTACAACGGACAGCCCATATGGGGGGCATACATGTTTTACAAACAGCCCTTGTATCTTTCTTATATACAGGGGAAACAAATGCAATAAGTTTAAATTTATTGTTACAGCATTTGCTTCCCTTGTAATATATTTAAATTTTACCAAATGTAAGGCTAACTGCATTTTTGTAATGCATACTACTACTACTACTACTACTACTACTACTACTACTACTACTCCACCGCCACCTCCACCACCACCACCACCACCACCACTACTACTACTACTACTACTACTACTACTACTCCACCGCCACCACCACCACCACCACCACCGTTCACAGTGACAAAAAACATATTCACACAATGGCTGCTACTACAACTTATAGCCAATATAGGGGGGCATGCATGTTTTACAAACAGCCCTTGTTTGTTTTGAAATAAATGTTCCAGGTTCGTTTAACTACTCATCAGTTTGCGAAAGAAAGCAGCAAGTCTTTGTATAGCATATAGTCTTTTTATTCTTGTTTAAAATGTTTGTATATGTTGTATTGTAAATGTATATTATTCATATTTGTATTGTAAATGTATGTAATTCTTATTAAGAAATTGAACAAGATCAAAACAAGAAAGAAACAAGATTATCCAACACAGATATAATCCGTCCAGAAAGTAAATGTCCGTCTCTCCTGCACTTACCATAAAACCGTAAAATTATAATGTTTACTGTGCTAGTTCCTGTCAATAATGGCTCGATTTGTTTTAAAAATACCCCTCTTTTATACTAATGCTTATACATGTATAAATGCTTATATAAACGGTCATGTTCCAGAAAACGTGATCTCAGCAAGTAAACAAAACTTTCCATCACCCTGTCAAATTGGAGTATTTTTTCCTAACCCCAGTAAACAAGCAGTTTGTGACTGTTTTAACATCGGTCTGACTGCCAAATAACCAAGGCTTAAGAGCATCCCTACATGTATGATAGTTCAAATTGAGTTCAGTCAGCTTACTAGGACAAAAGTGTTCCAAGGCATAAGGGCTACCAAATTTGGTATGTAGTGACATCTAATAGTTCTCTACCAAGTTTGTTCAAATTATGCCCCTTGGGTCAAATTTGACCCTGCGCGGGGGTCACAAAACTGACCATACACTAATGGGGCCTATTTTGTGAAAACTTTAAAAATCTTCTTGCCCATAACCATTGGGCCTAGGGCTAACAAATTTGGTATGTATAGACATCTAATAAACTTCTACCACATTTGTTCAAATAATGCCTCTGGGTCAACTTTGACCCTGCACCTGGGGGGTCACAAAATTGAATAAACGCTTATAAAGCGTCTATTTTGTGAAATCTTAAAAAAAAAATCTTCTTGTCAAAAACCATTCTGACTATTGCTACCAAATTTGGTATGCAGTAACATCATTCTTATAGTCCTCTTATACCAAGTTTGTTCAAATTATGCCCTTTGGGTCAAATTTGACCCTCGGGTCACAAAATCGAACATTATATACGCTCATATCTTGCTTATTTTGTGAAAACTTAAAAAATATTCTTGTCCTTAACTCTAGGACCTAGGACTACCACATTTTGTATGTAGTGAGATATAAAAGTCCTCTACAAAGTTTGCTCAAATTATGCCCCTGAAGTTAAATTTGACCCAGCAGGGCTCAACATTAACCGAAAAACCAACTTGCCCTGCCGGGCAAGTACTTAGAAAATCTACTTGCCCTGAACCTAGAGCTGCTTGTCCAAACATGAAATATCACATTAACTGTAAACCTCATATTTTTTATAAAGATCAAAGTGATACACCATAAAACCTTTTTTATTTTTGAACATTTAACAAAATGATTACTGCAATCAAAGTCTAATGAAAGTCTAAATTACATGCTCTTTGTTCTATTTTGCACTTGGCTGGGCGGACAACTAGATTATAAAATAACTTGCCCAGACCCAACTTTTACTTGCCAGGGGCAATAGGACAACTGTTAATGTTGAGCCCTGCCCAGCCCAGGGGGTCACAAAAGTATACATGTGCTTAAATAGGGCCTATAGTTAAGTATTTGCACATGCCAAGAATATTTGTTTCAGCCTTTTCTTCAGCAGTGGAGTGATACAGGGCTACCATGGCCCTCTTGCTTGTTATTTGTGGATATTTCATGCTCGTCAGGAGATGCCTGCCCACCGACACTTCCAGAGCTGCCATCATCGACACTGGTGTCATCAGCATGCGACCTGGCATACATGAAATACATAAATCTTATATACATGTACAGGCTTTTTCCGCCCTATGCCACGGGTCCGAAATTCGGCCCCATTCCCAATGCAAATCTGGTTGTTTTTTTCCCAATAGATAAAAAAATTCCCAATTCCAAAAAAAAAAAAAAAAAAAAAATTTTTTTTTTTACCTTAAAGTATTTAAGTTAACCTGATCCGGTGTAGAAAATAGAAAGTGTTGCATAATTAAATTATCTGTTGCCTTGATTTTGTTTTAAAAACTGTAAAATATGTTAATGATTATTTAAGACTTTCCTTATTTTCCTCAAAATCCGGCGCTTCGCACGATTTTTTTCACCTCAAAAAAGGCCAGGCCTTTTCCCCAAATTCAGATTAAAAAATCTGGACTTATCTCACATGTTCATAATACTTTGTAAAATTTTAATAACTTATCAAAATAGTCGTTATTTTCCAGTTAATGGCTTCTTTGAAATATAAGAAACACTATTTACATGCGATAATTTTTCCCAATTGAGCCAATTTTGCGAATAATTTTTTTCCCAAAATGGGGGTTTTCACGACGCGTAATTCCCAAAATTCCAGTGTTGTGTATTCCCAAAATGGAGCGGAAAAAGCCTGATGTATACAGTATTTATTTATTTATTTATATATTGTATCGTTTAATAATCTTGTTGTGGCATTGTAGATATGGTGCCTGACTAGCCATTGGGAGGCCACACGTTTGATCCCTACTTGGGGAGGGTTCTCATGATCTTTACAAAAACACTATGTACTGGTTCTTCCCAGAAAACAGACTTGAGAGTATCTCAATAAGCCTAAGGCTTTGGATGCAGTCTAGCTAAAATGAATAAGTTTATTATTATACATACATTAATCTAAATGTTTATTTGAATGGTTTTCAATAAACTTAATATTAATTTCCTAGTCCTACCACATAAAGTATGTTATGTTTTGTTCTCACAAAACCTTTCGCGTCCATATTAAAAAAGTGGTTGTTAATCTTAAGAATCTTTGAACTAGAGGCATGTTACTGTTGAGTTAAAATTATATCTACATAAATATATACATAAATGCCAAATCCTATAAAGAATAAATAGCCATTTTTGGAGACGATATATATTGATATCATTACCCATGAAATCATTCAATCTGATCCCTGGAACTACTCTAACTCGGTGGACTTGAAGAGTCATCATAACTGATCAGCACTTTCAAACACCTATAAAAAAGTAATAGCAAGATATAAATGCATGTTTCTTTTATATAAATACAACAACAAACAAATATACTGATTAAATGCAAATTACAATACAGTTTAAATTCAAAGGAGGTACTTCATACTCAAATTCAAATAACCAAGTGCCTCAGTGATAAGCTAGAAATAAATGAAATGAAATGAAATGTTATTGAATAATATTGCTACATACATGTATAAATATTCATGATCTGAGTGTCATATTACATACATTTTTTAACTGTTGTTGTTTTTTTGCACTATTTTGTAATGAAAAGTTTTAGTAAAAATGCGTGGTCTATAATTAATTAATTTTGATTGCAGATATTCGAAGAAGAGGGGGTATATTGTTTTGCACATGTTGATCTGTTGGTCTGTCCACCAGATGGTTTCCAGATGATTACTCAAGAACGCTTAGGCCTAGTATCATGAAACTTCATAGGTACATTGATCATGACTGGCAGATGACCCCTATTGATTTTCAGGCCACTAGGTCAAAGGTCAAGGTCACAGTGACTTGAAATAGTAAAATGGTTTCCGGATGATAACTCAAGAATGCTTATGCCTAGGATCATGAAACTTCATAGGTACATTGATCATCACTGGCAGATGACCACTATTGATTTTCAGGTCACTAGGTCAAAGGTCAAGGTCACAGTTACTCTAAATAGTAAAATGGTTTCTGTATGATAACTCAAGAATGCTTAGGCCTAGGATCATGAAACTTCATAGGTAAATTGATCATAACTGGCAGATGCCCCATAGTGATTTTCAGGTCACTAGGTCAATGGTCAAGGTCACAGTGACTCAAAACAGTAAAATGGTTTCTGGATGATAACCCAAGAATGCTTACGCCTAGGATCATGAAACTTCATGGGAACATTGATCATGACTGGTAGATGACCCGTATTGATTTTCAGGTCACTAGGTCAAAGGTCAAGGTCACAGTGACTCGAAACAGTAAAATAGTGTCAGGATGATAACTCAAGAATTTCAATAGAAAATTGAATTTTAAAATTTTCCCTTAAATCCAGCTTATGTTAAGATTTGCCTTAGGAGCTTTATGAATACCAGCCCAGGCCTTTACCGTGGCAGTTTGGAAAAAATCATATAATTTATAGTTATATACTTTGTAAGTTTATTATAGAATAAAATTCATATATAATAAGCATTAGACAATTCTTTCTTAAAAAAAAACAAAAAAAAAAACAAACAATGGACATTGGGATTTTTTTTTGTTCAATATTGGTTTGGAATCAGGTACCTTTTAGGGCAATGTTTACATAGCAGAAACTCCCTGATATAATGTAAAGAAATTGTTCAATAATGTATATGTGCCATTTTATTGCTACAGTAGCCAAAATAATACATGTTTTCAGAATTATTGATTTATAAACATGAGTAATGAAGTATTTTGACTGTCACTTCATGACATGCCTATAAATAGAAACTGAGTTCCTGGGAAAGAGACACTTTCTGACCTTGTTTGCATTTGTGTGGTTGTCAGATTACTGTACAGTGCAATATATTTTATAAATAAACAAATAAAAATTTATATAAAATAGAAACTCTTTAAATAGCTATAGTTGGATTTTAAGAAGTTTTCAAATGTATGTATGCAATTAATTGAGAAATTTCAAAAGATTGTATAAATAAGTACTCTTAAAAAAATTAAGTTGTTGTGCCTTGTGGTTGGATTGTAAGAAGTGTTCAAAGGTAGGTGATAATTTTAATTAATTAATTTTAGCATTATGCGGTTGTTATTGGTTTAGTGAGAAAATAGATAAAAACGCATCAATATCTCTTGTTTGAAGTATTATTTTACTTGATATAGAAAATTAAACACTTTAAAAATACAAATTAAGTCGTATACATTGCACATGTATGAAGTATCAGTACATTGTTATCACATGGGTACCTGTGTAGGAAATCAAGTATTGCTGTGTATAGTAACATTCATAATGTACACATGTTGATTGAACTGTGCAATTGTTTTCTATTGTGTAATTGTTTCCATCTGTGTAATTTTGCAACACTTCATTTCTAACTCACAAGTCACATTTCAACATGTCAAACTTCTACACAATAACACTGATACTGAAGTTTATTGTCAAACTTAACTATTGAATCATTGAAATGTATGCATATATTTTAGATGTGTAAAGGCCTATTTATAGCAACATATGCGTAATACAATATCACTGCAGTATGTGTAATAAGATTATTTAACATTTACAGTAATTCAATATCTTGATGTTACTCTGTTTTGCAGTATCCAGTTGTGCTGTGAGTCCCACAGGGGACAGGCTGTACATCACCAGCTACAACCAGCACAAGCTCCTCACCCTGGCCAGGGATGGCACACACCTGGCTACATTCACAGACCCAGCACTACATTGGCCAGCTGGTCTACATGTGACCCCTGCAGGCCAGGTGCTGCTCTGTGGATACTGGTCCGACACTGTACTACAGGTGGACAGAGAGGGGGAGAGTAAGCTGGCCACTCTGGCTACTCTGGAGGATGGAGTGATGTACCCAGTGTCCGTCTGCTACAGCAGCACCACTTCATCCATCATTGTCGGACAGTTGGGGGACAACATCCTGGTGTTCAAAGTGGTTTGTACATTATTTCAAAACCTTTTTAACACTCTAGAGGCCAAATTTATTGTCTGATCATCATGAAACTTGGTCAGAAGATTTGATCCCAATGATATCATGGACGAGTTTGAAAATGGTTCTAGTTGCCAGTAAAAACATGGCCGCCAGGGGGCGGGATATTTGTACTTATATAGCTACATATGGCTACAGTAAAACCTTTTTAACACTCGAGAGGCCTCATTTATTGTTCAATTGTCATGAAACTTAGTTCGAAGAGTTGTCCCAACAATATCTAGGATGAGTTTAGAAATGGCTCCTGTTGGTTGAAAAACATGGCCGCCAGGGGGTGGGGAATTGTTCCTTATATGGTGATAGTAAAATTTTTTAACACTCTAAAAGTCACATTTATTTTCTAATCTTCATGAAACTTGGTCAGAACAGTTGTTTTAATGATATCTTGAATAAGATTGAAATGGTTCCGGTCAGTTAAAAAACATGGCCAACAGGGGTTGGGGAAATTTTTCCTTATATGGCTATAGTAAATCCGTGTTAACACTAAAGAGGCCACTTCATCATGGAACTTGGTCAGAAGATTTTTCCTGATATCTTGGAATAGCTTGAAAATTATTTAAGTTGCTTAAAAAACAAGTCCCCCAGGAGGCGGGGCTTTTTTTCATAATAAGGCTTATATGGCTATAGTAAAACCTTGTTAACACTCTAGAGGCCACATTTATAGTCTGATCTTCATGAAACTTGGTTAGAAGATTTACCCCAACTATATCTTCGACAAGTTCGAAAATGGTTCCGGTTGGTTAAAAAAAAATTCCACCAGGGCTTTTTAACACTCCAAAAGTCACATTCATTGTCCAATCTTCATGAAACTATCAGAACATTCTGAAAAGAAAAAAAATGTTTATATTTTCTTAATAAGATTTGTTATGTCCCTGGTAGGGTGGCATTTAGCAGTGGGACATTCTGGACGTCATTCCCTTTGTCGGTCGGTCCGTCCGTCCGGCATTCCATATCTGGAGTTTTTAGCTATTATCATCACCTGAGCGTTGGGGTCTGCGTCTGTGTACAGTTAAGTTTTGTGTTTAGGTCCACTTTTTAGCTCACCTGATTGCTCAGGTGAGCTTTTGTGACCGTTCTTTGTCCGTCGTATGTCCGTCCGTCCGGTAAACATTTGCTCGTAAACACACTAGAGGCCACATTTCTTGCCCCATCTTCATAAAACTTGGTCAGAAGCTTTGTCTTAATGAAATCTAAGCTGAGTTGGAAACTGGGTTGTGCCGGGTCAAAAACTAGGTCTCTAGGTCAAAAAAAAGAAAAACCTAGTAAACACTGTAGAAGTCACATTTCAAGCCCAATCTTCATGTAACTTTGTCAAAATGTTTGTCTTAATGATATCTTGGTTGAGTTCAAAAGTGGTTCCGATCCGTTGAAAAACATGGCTGCCAGTGAGCGGGGCAGTTTTCCTTATTTGGCTATAGAGAAACCTTGTAAACACTCTCAAAGTCACAATTTTTGCCAAATCATCATGAAAGTTGGTCAAAACATTGGTTTTATTGATATCTCGGACGATTTTGAAAATGGTCGTGATTGGTGAAAAACATGGCCGCCAGTGGGCGGGGCATTTTTCTCTAAATGTATATAGTGAAAACATGTGAACACAGTAGAAGTCACATTTTTGGCCCAATTTTCATGAAATTTGCTCAGAACATTCCTTGATACAAGAGTTGAGTTCAAAAATGGTTACGGTCAGTTGAATAACATGGCTGTTGGGAGGGGGGCAGTTTTCTCATTATGACCCTCCCCCTTTCAAAGAAGAGGGGGTATATTTTTTGCTCATGTCGGTCCGTCCGTCCACCAGATGGTTTCCGGATGATAACTCAAGAGCGCTTATGCCAAGGATCATGAAACTTCATAGGTACATTGATCATGACTCGCAGATGACCCCTATTGATTTTCAGGTCACTAGGTCAAAGGTCAAGGTCACGATGACATGAAATAGTCAAATGGTTTCCGGATGATAACTCAAGAACAATTATGTCTAGGATCATGAAACTTCATAGATACGTTGATCATGACTTGCAGATGACCCCTATTGATTTTAAGGTCACTAGTTCAAAGGTCAAGTTCACGTTGATCCAAAGCAGTAAAATAGTTTCCAGATGATAACTCAAGAACGCTTATGCCTAGGATCATAAAACTTCATAGATACATTGATCATGACTCACAGATAACCCATATTGATTTTCAGGTCACTAGGTCAAAGGTCAAGGTCACGATTACCCGAAATAGTAAAATGATTTCCGGATGATTACTCAAGAACGCTTATGCCTAGGATCATGAAACTTCATAGGTGCATTGATCATGACTCGTAGATGACCCCTATTTATTTTCAGGTCACTAGGTCAAAGGTCAAGGTCACGGTGACCCGAAATAGTAAAATGGTTTTCAGATGATAACTCAAGTATGCTTTATGCCTAGGATTATAAAACTTCATAGGTACATTGATCATGACTCGAAGATGACCCCTATTGATTTTCAGGTCACTAGGTCAAAGGTCACGGTGACCCAAAGCAGTAAAATGGTTTCGGGATGTTAACTCAAGAACGCTTATGCCTAGGTTCATGAAACTTCAAAGGTATATTGATCATGACGCGCAGATTACCCCTATTGATTACATGCATCAGGTCACTAGGTCAAAGGTCAAGGTCACAGTGCCAAAAAACGTATTCACACAATGGCTGTCACGGTCACGGGGACTCAACTTAGAAAAATGGTTTCCGGATGATAACTCAAGAATGCTTATGCCTAGGATCATGAAACTTCATAGGTACATTGATCATGACTCGCAGATGAAATAATGATGAAACTTGACCATGATGTTTGTCTTGACAATATCAAGGTCAAGTTTGACATTTGGTAAAGATTGAATGAACCAACTCCTCTCAGGTGAGCGAACTAGGGCTATCTTGGCCCTCTTGTTGAAAGATAGTCTAATAAATTATTGAATATGAACAATTTCCCCATGATGGCTTACGTTATACTGTCAAGCACTCAAAGAGTCGAGCATGCTGTCCTCTGACAGCTCTTGTTATTTCTTATTTTTGGAAGATAATGTAATAAATGACCACACCCCCACACTATACACCCCTCTCCACCCCACCCATCCATCTTTTTAGCTCACCTGATTGCTCAGGTGAGCTTTTGTGACTGGTCTTTGTCCGTCGTATGTCCGTCTGTCCGCCCGTTAACATTTGCTCGTTAACACTCTAGAGGCAACATTGTTTGTCCTATCTTCATAAAACTTGGTCAGATGCTTTGTTCCAATGAAACTGGGTTGTGCTGGGTCAAAAACTAGGTCAGAAAAAAGAAAAACCTTGTAAACACTGTAGAAGACACATTTCATGCCATGTAACTTTGTCAAAATGTTTGTCTTAATGATATCTTGGTTGAGTTTAAAAGTGGTTCCGATCCATTGAAAAACATGGCTGCCAGTGGGCGGGGCAGTTTTCCTTATTTGGCTATAGACAAACCTTGTAAACACTCTAGAAGTCACTTTTTTTGCCGAATCATCATGAAAGTTGGTCAAAACATTGGTTCAATTGATGTCTCAGACGAGTTTTAAAATGGTCGAGATCAGGGAAAAACATGGCCGCCAGTGGGCGGGGCACTTTTCTCTATATGTATATAGTGGCAGTTTTCCCTATTTGGCTATAGAAAAACCTTGTAAACACTCTAGAAGTCACAATATTTGCCCAATCATCATGAAAGTTGGTCAAAACATTGGTTTTATTGATATCTCGGACTAGTTTGAAAATGGTAGCAGGGCTTAACACTAAGGCACGTCCGAACGATATTCACTGCCTGTACCTAGGTCCGGGCTAGCCAATGTCCCAGTAACATGCCCGACCGGTCGTGTGTATTTTGGGCGGGATTATGTGTTCTATATCAATAAACTGCGTTTAAAATAAGCTTTTGAAAGATGCAAAAAATTTAATACAGTATGATCAGATGACAATAAAATCCCAGATTGAAGTCGGAGACTACAAACAGATCATAACTCGAAATAGATTTTGAACCCCCCTGATTGCAATCAAAAAGAGACAGACAATTCAGAAAATCCCCGCCGGTTTTCCTGGTAAAACACGTCAGTACCTATTTTTAAACGGAATTCCAATAGATACGGTTTTGATTGGTTTCCTCGAAGTGACGTGTTTTCTTCATAAAATACGTTTTAAAATAAAAGCTGGGATCGCCAAGGATTGTCGGGGATAGATGAAGGTATAAAACTTGACATTAACACAATGTTAATATAAAATTATTATTTATTTATTTAAATAATTTTAATTTGTTTGATCGATTAGAAGTGTTTTGACAATCTTTTTTACGCAATTCAATTAGCAAAACTAATATTAATGGTCGATCCCGGCTTTTAGTAGAGAGTTAACCTTGTACAAATGTTACGACAACCGTATAACGTTCTTTGTTATTTTGCAACACCTAAGATTCGCTTACCGTATGTTGTCAGACGGCAACCGCGGTTATCTACGTAAAAAGGTTTTAACGTTCATGTCGTTGTTTAAGTTTGGCTTTACGGGTGGGTATGGGGGATCCTAGGATAAGAAAAGAAAAGGGAAGTAGGAAAGTAAGAGAAAGTATGAGGAAAAAAAACAAGGAAATTTCTCCCGAAATGGCGTGAAGATTACAAATAGATGTCTTAAGTAGATGAATATTGAATTCATAAGCATCAGTAAGGCAAGCTAATAAGAATGATTGAATCATAATTGCGCATCTCCACGCACAAGAAAAAACAAATTAAATGATAAATATAAAGGTTTTGATAATACTTTGGTCGGGTCACATGAAAGATTGGTCAGGGCTAGTAGGTTCTGCATTTACTAGCCCGACTGGGCTAGTTGAAAAAAGTTAGTGTTAAGCCCTGCGGTCCGGATTGGTGAAAAAACATGGCCGCCTATTAATTTTCAGGTCACTAGGTCAAAGGTCAAGGTCACGATGACCTGAACTAGTAAAATGGTTTCTGGATGATAACTCAAGAACGCTTATGCCTAGGTTCATGAAACTTCATAGGTATATTGATCATGACTTGCAGATGACCCCTATTGATTATCAGGTCACTAGGTCAAAGGTCAAGGTCACATTGCCAAAAAAAACGTATTCACACAATGGCTGTCAAGGTCACATCGACTCAACTTAGAGAAATTGTTTCCGGATGATAACTCAAGAATGCTTACGCCTAGGATCAAGAAACTTCATAGGTGCATTAGTCATGACTTGCAGATGAAATAATGATGAAACTTGACCAGGATGTTTGTCTGGACAATATCTAGGTCAAGTTTGACATTTGGTAAAGATTGAATGAACCGACTCCTCTCAGGTGAGCGAACTAGGGCCATCTTGGCCCTCTTGTCTAATAAAGTATCTAAGCTATTGCATTCAAACTTGGTACACTTTCATACTATCTTGTGGGGAATTGGAAGGCAAAGATAACTCTGGCTGGCATTTTGACAGAATTATGTGCCCTTTTCATACTTTGAAAATTGAAAATTTGGTTTTGTGTTTAGGTCCACTTAATTCCTAAAGTATTAAAGCTATTGCTTTCATACTTGCAACACTTACTATCAGAAGGGGACTGTGCAGACAAAGTTATGTAACTGACTGGTATTTTGACAGAAATATGGTCCCTTTATACTTAGAAAATTGAAAATTTCGTTAAGTTTGGTGTTTTGGACCACTTTAGTCCTAAGTATCATAGCTATTGCTTTCAGACTTGGAACACTGGCTAACTATCATAAGAGGACTGTACAGGACAAGTTGCATAACTTTGATTGGCATTTTGCACGAATTATGGCCCTTTTTTAGCTCATCTATTTTTTGAAAAAAAATTATGAGCTATTGTCATCACCTTGGCGTGGGCGTCGGCTGCCCGGTTAAGTTTTGCGTTTAGGTACACTTTTCTCATAAAGTATCAATGCTATTGCATTCAAACTTGGTACACTTACTAACTATCATTAGGGGACTGGGCAGGCAAAGTAAGATTATTCTGGCTTGCATTTTGACATAATTATGTGCCCTTTTTATACTTAGAAAACTGAAAATTTTGCTTAAGTTTTGTGTTTAGGTCCATTTTAATCCTTAAGTATCAAATCCATTGCTTTCATACTTGCAACACTTACTTACTATCATAAGGGGACTGTGGAGGCATAGTTATGTAACTCTGATTGGCATTTTATCAGAATTATGGGCCCTTTTTATACTTAGAAAATTGAAAATTTGGTTTAGTTTTGTGTTTAGGTCCACTTTTTTCCTAAAGTATCAAAGCCATTGCTTTCATACTTGCAACACTTACTAACTATTGTAAGGGGACTGTGTAGGCAAAGTTATGTAACTCTGACTGGCATTTTGATGGAATTATGGACCCTTTATACTTGAAAATTTGGTTAAGTTTTGTGTTTTGGTCCACTTTACCCCTAAAGTATCATAGATATTGCTTTCGTACTTGGAACACTCGCAAACTATCATAAGGGGACAGTTAAGGACATGTTGCATAACTCTGGTTGTCATTTTTACGGAATTATGGCCCTTTTTTGACTTAGTAACTTTGAATATATGGTTACATTTTGTGTTAATATTCACTTTACTTCTAAAGTATCAAGGCTTTTGCTTTTAAACTTTAAATACTTTCATGCTATCAAGAGGGTACTGTACCTGGCAAGTTGAATTTTACCTTGACCTTTGAATGACCTTGACTCTCAAGGTCAAATAACTTCTTTATTTATGATTAGATTCAATTGATACTTTGACAAAACAACTCTTACCTGACATACCACAAATGACTCTGTCCAAACCATCCCCCCCCCTCCCCGAATCTCCCCCTCAATCCCCCCCATTATTTTTTTTTAAATTAAAGATCATCTAATAAATGAACACCACACCCTCACACTTTACACCCCCCCCCCTCCCCACCCCCACCCCAAAAAAATAATTTTTATGCCCCCGGTAGGGTGGCATATAGCAGTTGAACTGTCTGTCAGTCAGTCTGTCTGTCAGTCCAAAAAAACTTTAACATTGGCCATAACTTTTTCACTTTTTAAGATAGCAATTTGATATTTGGCATACATGTGTATCTCATGGAGCTGCACATTTTGAGTGGTGGAAGGTCAAGGTCATCCTTCAAGGTCAAATGTCAAATTTATGGTGTCTGTCCGTCCGAAAACTTTAACATTGGCCATAACTTTTTCAATATTGAAGATAGCAACTTGATATTTGGCATGCATGTGTATCTCATGGAGCTGAACATTTTGAGTGGTAAAAGGTGAAGGTGAAGGTCATCCTTTAAGGTCAAACGTCAAATTTATGGTGTCTGTCCGTTCAAAAACTTTAACATTGGCCATAACTTTTTTAATATTGAAGATAGCAACTTGATATTTGGCATGCATGTGTATGTCATGAAGCTGCACATTTTGAGTGGTTGAAGTTCAAGGTCATCCATCAAGGTAAAAAAAAATAACAAATTCAAAGCGGCATTCTCATGAAGCTGCACATTTTGAGTGGTGGAAGTTCAAGGTCATCCTTTAAGGTCAAAGGTCAAAAATCAAATAAAAAATTTCAAAGCGGCATTATCATAAAGCTGCACATTTTGAGTGGTGGAAGTTCAAGGTGAAGGTCATTCTTCAAGGTCAAGGTCATCCTTCATGGTCAAAGGTAAAAAAAAATCAAAGCGGCGTTATCATGAAGCTGCACAATATGAGTGGTGTAGGTTCAAGGTCAAGGTCATCCTTCAAGGTCAAATGTCAAAGAAAATATTAAAAAATCAAAGCGGTGTTATCATGAAGTTTGAATATGGGTCATGCCGGGTCAAAAACTAGGTCACTTAGTGCATTTCAAGGATTTAGCATGGTGTCCACTCTCTAATTGAAGTAGTTTTCATCTGATCTTTACTAAACTTGGTAAGAAGTTTATTAAGACAATATCTAGGTCAAGTTCGAATATGGGTCATGCCAGGTCAAAAACTAGGTCATGGGGTCACTTAGTGCATTTCAAGGATTAAGCATGTTGTCCGCTCTCTAGTTTATGTGGCTTTCTGATTTATTTTGATATTCTAAGCAGTTTTTATGCCCCCGAAGGAGGGCATATAGTGATCGGACTGTCCATTCGTCTGTCCGTCCGTCTGTCTGTCACATTTTGCGTTTAGATTTCGAAAAATGCTTATAACTTCTATGTTGCTTCAGATAGCAATTTCATATTTGGCATGCATGTGTATATGGACAAGGCCTTTCCATACGCACACATATTTTGACCCCTGTGACCTTGACCTTCAACTTAGGGTCCGCGTTTAGGTTCGAAATCTGCGTTTAGGATTTGAAAAAAGCTAATAACTTCTACCAAGCGTTTACACAGTAATACTTTTATGTAGTGACAAAGTTACAGTTGGGAGCATCCGTGTCCTGTGGACACATTTCTTGTTTTGCTTTTCTTCGTCAAATTCAAGCCATGGGAACTGATTGATTTTCCATCTAGGATAAAATTGACGTTTTTGTGTTTCTTCATATTTATGTTTCGTGTCAGTTAAGCGTCGGATTCTATTTTATTAACTGATTTGTCTGACAAAAATCTGAACTTGAACAAAGCCATTCTTTAAATTACATTGTCTTGCCTGCTACGCAAAAATGTTGACATTGACGATACAGATTTTCGATAGGAGTCGTAAAATCATGCTCTACAATTTTACGACACTGCAGAAAATCATTAATATTCATGACAACTTGACCAATTGAAACAAGCAATTTCTGCTTGAAGCTCTCCTTTGTGTCTAAAAATAGCGATGAATCATGTTAATGCTCCGAGTTTATTTAAATATACTAGTTTTGTTTTAATGTAAATAACGGATACAAGAGTAATTTTACACATTAAAAGTAAAGGTTTTCACAGCAGTTATTTATAGTTATATGAATCAGTATAGATTTTTTTATTTATGTATGACCAGTCGGACAAGCTAGCCCACAGTTTCACTAGCCTGACCACCCATCTTACTAGACAATGTCTGTCGGACGTGCCTTAGTGTCGAACTCTCAAAACGTTAACATTGGTCATAACTTTTGCAATATTGAAGATAGCAACTTGATATTTAGCGTGCATGTGTATCTCATGGAGCTCCACATTTTGAGTTGTGCAAGGTCAAGGTCATCCTACAAGGTCAAAGGTCAAATATATGGCTTCAAAGCGCAGTAGGGGGCATTGTGTTTCACAAACACAGCTCTTTTTGATTGAAGTATTGAGATAAGACCCTTCACCATTAAAAAGAGAAACAAAGATGAGCGGGCTGCATCCCCTTGGGGATGCTCTTGTTTTTAGCTCGACTATTATTTATGAAATATATATAGTGGAGCTATCCTACTCACGTCGGCGTTAGCGTGAGCGTGCAAATGTTAAAGTTTGCGTACCACCCCAAATATTTCTTATGTCCCTTGACATATTGCTTTCATATTATGCATACTTCTTTACTAACATGACCCCAACCTATAAACAAGAGTAGAGAACTGTATCAAGCATTTTGTAGGAATTATGGCCCTTTTTTTTCCTTGTAACTTTGAATATTTGGTTAAAATTTGTATTTAGATCCACTTAACTTCTTAAGTATTAAGGCTATTGCTTTCAAACTTCAAAAACTTTCTTACTATCATAATGTTTCTGTACCTGGTAAGTTAAATTTGAACTTGACCTTTGAATGACCTGGACTCTTAAGGTCAAATTAATAAATTTTGCTTAAATTGCCATAACTTCTTTATTTAAAATCAGACTTGATTCATACTTTGACAAAACAACACTTACCTGACATACCACAATGGACTCCACCCAAACTATCCCCCCCCCTAAAACAAATAAAAAATAAATAAAATATTTTTCTTAATTTTGAAAGATTATCTATTAAATGACCACACAACCAAATTATACCCCCCTCTCCATGATGGCTTATGTTATATTGTCAAGCACTCGAATAGTCGAGCGCGCTGTCCTCTGACAGCTCTTGTTTTCTAAACGCTGTCAGATATTTACCTGACTTTGTGTGTGTGAGTCTACCTACATTACTTACAGATCAAGTTCGTGTTTCTTTCTGGTCCATTGAATTTTGGCGAAGTTGTGGGCTTTAGACTAAGAAATGTTTTCTTTAAGACCTGTTTTCCATACTTTTTTCCCAAATGCTTGCATATATTTACCTGATTTTTGCTTCGTGAGTCTACCTACCAGTATATTACTTACAGATCAAGATTGTGTTACTTTCCAGTCCATCGATTTTTGAGGAAGTTATGGGCCACGGACTTACTCTTTTCCAGATTATTTTTCCAAAAAAGCTTCAAGATACTGGCCTTATTTTGGTGTGTGAGTTTACATGACTTAATGATCAAATTTGAGTGTTCCGGTCCATTGATTTTTGATGAAGTTGAGGACCTTGGACTTAACAATTTTCTCTACAATGACACTTTTCAGAGGGCATTGTGTTTCACAAACACAGCTCTTCTTTTTTTGACATATGTGTACAGCCCATTCTCTTTACATCAGCAAGTCGATGGAAGTGGTCAAAGGCTGTTGTAGGCAGATTACCACTTTTTACATGGTTGGTCAGCTGATAGTGTTATACCCCCAAATAAACAAACAAACTTTGCTTTGTACACAAACATCACACATCATTCAAACAACCACAAACTCAGCACATCGCATCTTAAAAAAATAAAATATGTTTAAATATACATGAACTACTGCCTCAGATTTTGTTCTTCATGCATAAGGCTCCTCTTGCTTCATCAAGACTTAGATGTGTGCATCACTGTTGTATTTTTCAGATTAAAATAGAATTGGCAGACTGGAATAATATATTACCCGCGCAATATTTTTTTCATTTTTTATGCAAATAACATGAAATTTCTTTAGCTTATCTGTTCCATGAGGTTGATCCCAGATTAAATCATTTTTAACATAAAGAATGCGTTGTAGTTATTGTTTCGGTTTGTTTTGCCAAGTGGTCGTGAGTCTTAACTAAAAGAATAATTTTTGTTTACATTAATTACAGTCGAAACTGACCTAACGGCCACCTGAATTTACCGGTCACCTGCAGACAACGGTCAGTCTGGAATCCCCCCGACGAAAAACCCTCTATATAACACTTGAATTCAACGGCCACCTGTCCATAACGGCCAACGGCCACTACATTCCACTCCGAAATTCAAGTTTGACCTGAAATCAACGGTCACGCGTCAGTCGTCTCGAGTCGTCTCGAGTCGCGAAAATTAAAAACAGCACATCATGTGTCCGTCTATTTTGCGGTAAAAGCGTCTGATAGCGGTAATTGTCTTTGATATTATAAAAGCGGTCCGCTGCGAGTAAACAAACAATAAGGTGTTGAGAAGGTTTCTTTTCCGGGGATAATTGTGGGGGTATCTTCAAAAGCAAATATGTCAGAGTTTGTGACACGTTTACAGTAATTATCGCTTATTAAATGACCGCTAATTAGTACATTGTACTTACAACATTGAGTATCGATTTAAAAATAACATTTTCGGATCATTCTTTAAAAGAGCTTTCTAGGGTACACAACATTTTTTTAAAGCAATCGGATTAATAAAAGACGGAATAACAATGAGTGGTAAACGTAAGTTCCTCACATTAGAGGAGCGAGTCAAGTGTTTGAAGAAAGCTCTGCACTTCCCCCATCCAGCACCGTCTGCTCCGTCAGCGAAACGTGCCAGTTTATTGATCACCTAAAGAACGTTGCTTTGGCAAAGAACAACCAGGTGATGCTTGACTCCATTATGAAATTCCAAGACGAATTCTTTGCGCACCGGGTCAATTGTGCTAGTGTTCAAAAGAAGATAAGCGAGTTTTTTTTAGCATGGAGTGAATTGTTTTGTTTGTTGCCAGTGATAATGGTTGTGTGTGTTTTTAAGTTTTTTTGCGTGATAAATTATCTTCTTTTTGAAGCATGATGTGCTATGTTTTTTTGGATAAAGAATGAATGGAGTGATTTGTTTTGTTTGTTGCGAGTGATAATGGTTGTGTGTGTTTTTAAGTTTTTTGCGTGATAAGTTATCTTTTTTTGTGTGCATGATTTCATATGTTTTTTTGGATGAAGAATGAATGAATGTTTGTATTTTATATGAGGTTGTTGAATAAAAATGCTTTTGTGTGATGTTTGCGTACGAATAAATTTAAACAAACTTTTTGCGTCTTTTTAGAACGGTACAATTACACCGTACTATCTTTTATTATGCTTAGTTAACGGCAATGAGCCTTTGTGTAACACTGTATGCAAACGACTGGGTGGGGTAACGACGTAGCAATACTAACAACTGACAAACCATCTTAAAATTGTGATCCGAATTCAACGGTCACCTGTTGACAACGGTCACTTTGATCATCTCCCTTGAATGACCGCTGAATTCAGGTTTGACTGTATTTCTTTTCTGATTATGTTTCTGGAGTTTTAATGTACCTTTATATTTTAATTTATCACATGATGCTACATCTATGTAGTATCACCAGTAGTAATATTGTTATCTTAAACATGTGTAATGAAGTTAATTTTTGTTTGACTCACCAAAAACATGACACTATTTTTCTGACAGGACATTGCAAGTTCAAGTTCTGTTTGACAATGTAAACAACTTGATGGTTTAATTGTGATTTTAGCATAAATATAAATTTTGATTGCTACTTTAAAAATAAGTGATTGAAACGATCTTACACGTCTTATCATGTCATGCCATGATTCATTAAACATTTAACCCAGGAAATGTGTTTGTAAGCTTGCCAAAGGCAACATTCCTGAACAAATTAAAAAAATTAGGTATGAATTCACAACTCGTATTAGATCGTATATACGTTAATGTATATGACACAACAAAAGGTGATAACACTGAAAGATTATTTCATTTTAAACTGTCAAACTCTATATCCAAGGAAATGTGCATGATTATAAATCCCAAAGTGTTCACAGTTTTGTAAGTTAAAATGAACAATTCAGTTCCTGATTATTGTTATGTTCTTCTGACAAAATTGTTTCTATTCACAAAGTGATCAGTCGATAAACTACAGAAAAAGTGTATTACATAGAAAATATGTAAATTGGTTGTTTGTCCTCTTTGTCATAGGATGGCTGGTCAACCGTGGCTAACAAGGGTACCTTATCCCAACATCGAAAGGAGACACTGCCAGCTCAGCAGGTGAAGGAGCCAAAAGAGAGACCATCTGGCACTCAAAAACCAGCAGCATTAGTAACCATGGTAAATGAAATGAAAAAATTGTTTATATTTTTACAAAAATCCTTGTTATGCCCCTGGTAGGGTGGCATATAGCAGCCATCAATGAAATTTCTGTTCGTCTGAGAGTCCGTCTGGCATTTCATTTATGGAGTTTTTATAGCTCACCTGATTGCTCAGGTGAGCTTTTGTGACCAGTCTTTGTCCGTCGTCCATACGTCATCTGTCCGTCCATCCGTTTGTCGTCCGTCCACATTTGTTCGTAAACACTCTAGAGGCCACATTTATTGTCCGATCTTCATGAAACTTGGTCAGAAGCTTTGTCTCAATGAATCTCGGTCGAGTTCGAAACTGGGTCATGCCGGGTAAAAAACTAGGTCACTAGGTCAAAAAAAAGAAAAAATACTGTAGAAGTCACATTTCATGCCCAATCTTCATGTATCTTTGTCAAAATGATTGTCTTAATGATATGTTGGTCAAGTTCAAAAGTGGTTCCGGTCCGTTGAAAAACATGGCCACCAGTGGGCGGGGCAGTTTTCCTTATTTGGCTATAGAGAAACCTTGTAAACACTCTAGAAGTCACAATTTTTTCCCAATCATGAAAATTGGTCAAAACATTGGTTTTATTGATGTCTCGGACGAGTTCGATAATGGTCCAGATCGGTGAAAAAACATGACTGCAAGTGGGCGGGGCATTCTTCTCTATATGTGTACAGGGAAAACATGTGAACACTCTAGTATTCACATTTTTGACCCAATTTTCATGAACTTTGGTCAAAACATTTCTTTCCTTGAAATGAGAGTTGAATTTGAAAATGGTTCCGGTCAGTTAAATAACATGGCCGCCAGAGGGGGGGGGGGGGCAGTTTTCCTTATTTGGCTATAGAGAAACCTTGTAAACACTCTAGAAGTCACAATTTTGCCCAATCATCATGAAAGTTGGTCAAAACATTGGTTTTATTGATGTCTCGGAAGAGTTCGAAAATGGTCCAGATTGGTGAAAAAACATGGCCGCCAGTGGGCGGGGCATTTTTCTCTATATGTATATTGAAAACATGTGAACACTCTAGAAGTCACATTTTTGGCCCAATTTTCATGAAATTTGGTTAGAACATTATTTTGTTTCCTTGATATGAGAGTTGAGTTTGAAAATAGTTCCAGTCAGTTGAATAACATGGCTGCCGGGGGGGGGGGGCAGTTTTCTCATATTTATATAGTAAAAAAAGCTTAGGAACACTCTAGAAGTCACATTTTTTGTGCCTTATCATCATGAAACTTGGTGAAAAGATTGGTTTTATATGTAGCACATAATTAATGCCATAATTATTGCCCTTAGATTGTCCAAATTTTCATTATATTATACAAAATCCTTGTAAACACTCAAGATGTCACAATTTTGTTTCAGATTTTATGAATCTTGGTCATAATATTAATTTTTACGCCCCCCTTCGAAGAAGAGGGGGTATATTGCTTTGCTCATGTCGGTCGGTCGGTCTGTCGGTCCGTCCACCAGGTGGTTGTCAGACGATTACTCAAGAATGCTTAGGCCTAGGATAATGAAACTTCATAGGTACATTGATCATGACTCGCAGATGACCCCTATTGATTTTGAGGTCACTAAGTCAAAGGTCAAGGTCACTGTGACCCGAAATAGTAAAATGGTTTCCGGATGATATTTCAAGAACGCGTATGCCTAGGATCATGAAACTTGATAGGTAGATTGATCATGACAATGAGATGACTCCTATTGATTTTCAGGTCACTAGGTCAAAGGTCAAGGTCACGGTGACCCGAAATAGTAAAATGGTTTGCGGATGATAATTCAAGAACGCTTATGCCTAGGATCATGAAACTTGATAGGTAGATTGATCATGACTAGCAGGTGACCCCTATTGATTTTCAGGCCACTAGGTCAAAGGTCAAGGTCACGGCGACCTATAATAGTAAAATGGTTTCCAGATGATAACTCAAGAACGCTTAGGCCTAGGATCATGAAACTTTATAGGTACATTGATCATGACTTCAAGATGACCCCTATTGATTTTGAGGTCACTAGGTCAAAGGTCAAGGTCACGGTGACCTGAAATAGTAAGTTGGTTTCTGGATGATAACTCAAGAACGCTTATGCCTAGGATCATGAAACTTCATAGGTACAATGATCATGACTCGCAGATGACTCTATTGATTTTCAGGTCACTAGGTCAAAGGTCAAGGTCATGGTGACCTGAAAATGTAAAATGTTTTCTGAATGATAACTCAAGAACGCTTTTGCCAAGGATCATGAAACTTCATAGGGACAATGATCATGACTCGAAGATGACCCCTATTGATTTTCAGGCCACTAGGTCAAGGTCAAAGTCACGGTGACCTGAAATAGTAAAATGGTTTCTGGATGATTACTCAAGAACATTTCTACCGAGGTTCATGAAACTTCATATGTATATTGATCATGACTCGCAGATGACCTCTATTGATTATCAGGTCACTAGGTCAAAGGTTAAGGTCACAGTGCCAAAAAACGTATTCACACAATGGCTGTCAAGGTCACAGTGACTCAACTTAGAAAAATGGTTTCCGGATGATCAATCAAATCAATCTCAAAATATCAAATGTTACTAAAATAAGTCACTGAAATGTCTCTTGATGATAGAAGATTGCGAATTATAAAATGACAACAAAAATGTCAAATCCATATCTAATCATATAATAACTGCATTAAAGTCACACACCTTGAAATGAAGTAAATGTTAATCAATACATATAGATGCAATTTGAAAATGTGCAAAATTGCCATTCAATCTATAGCCTAGTTAGCAAGTAATTTATTATTTTGTTAATTTTAAAACCAAAAGTAGAATTTCTAAATGTATACGTACATTTCGACAAACGCGATTATTTTTAAGTTTAAGCGCAAAACAGATGGATTTCCACCTTGTAACCACCAGATATATTATAATTAAGATAGATTAAATTAAATGTATAGCCTAGTTAGCAATTAATTTATTATTTTCAAACGGTACTGCATTGAAAACCGAAAGAAGGATTTCTAGACGTATACGTCCATTTCGACAAACGCGATTATTTTTAAGTTTTAAAGCGCAAAAGAGACGGATTCCTACAATGTAACCACCAACTATATTCTAATTGGCATAGATACAATATGTTTCTTATTTATACTTAAATATACTATGCCATGTATTGCATTTCAAGGTGTGTGGCTTTAACTAATTAGTGATTATTTAATTAATGATACTTATCAAAAGTTATAACATACTCTGATATAATGTATTTTGAAGATTTCCCTGTAATTATCCCAGTAAAACAAACCTCAAAGCTTCATTATTAGTTTTCTTATAGTTGGACACATTTATTATATCAAATGCTGTCACACCTCAAATTGACTGCCTCATGACCGCTTAACACAGGTGAAAAATGGCTTTCGGTGTGAAATATACTGGCTGCAAGGTGACGGATTTGTCAGGTTGGACTGTATAGTTTGTTTGTTTTCAATCACACAATTGTGCTCCGAATGATTGTGTATTTGTTGTCCCCTTATACTGTCAGAATATTAAAGAAAACTATAAGTGATTCACTTGTCTATCTACTGGTGTCGTGACTTAGCCAATTTTCTTAAGCTTCAAAGGTTTTAGAAATAACCTGACATAAATGTTTTACATAATATACGTTATTTTGCACTTATACAAAACGTTAACTTCTTCAATATCAAGACAGGCATCGATTTCATTCGTCAAAATAAAGCACTTAAAAATTAAGTAGTATTTGCTCTTACTTTCCAATACATTGATGAATTGTGAAAATCCTTGTCAATGATATTCATACAATGAGATCCAACAGCAAATACAATATTTTTGTAAAATATACAGGGTTTTTTTTCACTTATAGGGGAATGGTGGCGGGGCCCGTCCAAAGGGGAAAAAATACGTCGTTTTTAGGAAAAGGGGAAAATTAAAAATTCACTTGTTTATATGTAATGATATTTATAATATTAATACACATGTTTGTATGATTATAATATTCACAGCTGAATGTCTTGTCCTTTTTCTTAAAATTAAAATATATATCAATGATTTTTTCAACATTTAAGTTTCAGACAGTTCAGCCTTCATGCACAGTTTCAGTTTTCTTAGCCATTTTGAGTCTAATTGGGATCTTTTAAATCGATAAAATGGCAAATTTGAGCATTTTTTATCAATAAAATGGACCAAATTGGAATGATTTTATCAACAAATATTGACACAATATAGATACATCAGGCCTTTTCTTTGCCATTTTGGGAGAAAAATGCTATTAATGTGAAAAGTCCACTGATTTGGGAAAAACTATTTAATTCAACTTTTTATAATAATTCAAAATAATATAAATTACAGGGCCCAACATTAACCTAAAAACCAACTTGCCCTGCCGGGCAAGTACTTAGAAAATCTACTTGCCCTGATAAAGCCACTTGCCCAAACATGAAATATCACATTAACTGTAAACCTCATATTTTTTAATAAAGATCAACATAATACACCACAACAACTTTATTTTTTATTTTTGCACATTTAACAAAATGATTACAGCAATTAAAGTCTAATTACAGTCTAAATTTAATGCTCTTTGTTCTTTTTTGCACTTGCCTGGGCGGACAACTAGATAATAAAATAACTTGCCCCGGGACCCAACTTCTACTTGCCAGGGGCAATAGGACAACTGTTAATGTTGAACCCTGAATTATAGCTATATACTTTGTTAGTTGTTAATGAAATAAATTTGAGATATATTTATCATGATTAGGAGACAGATATTTTCTTTTTTTACTTCTGGAGGGGATTTTTTTTACAAAATGGGGGAAAAATATATACTCTTTTTTAGGGGAATGGGGCCGAATATCGGCCCCCAAATTGCCATAAAAACACTGATATATTATGAAGCCTTAATAAAATATTGCATACATTTGTGTTCTATATCGAATATATACTCATTTAATCATGTTTCTTTTCAGGAACCAACTGTAGAAAGTAGTTCAACAAATGAAGAGTCAATCAAGGAAGACATTAGAAGATTGTTGGAACAGCGTTAGTTTGCAATGTTGCTTTTAAAATATGCTACTGACATAATGCCTGTCTATATATAATTTCATGTACATATGAATGTTTTCCACTTGTATTCTTCCATATCATCACACAAATAAGTCTGAGTTTGTTTTACAAGATGTAGGTTACATTGTTTTCCTAAAGTTAATGTTTTTCTTGTCGGGATTCTCTGCTATAGTTATAGTTTCCAACTGACAGAAGCTGTTAAAATATAGTACAGTAAAAACTCTCTTAATGACCACCTCGTAATTACAACTAACTCGCTAAGACGACAAGCATTTTTCAGTCCCGAATTTTTCCTTTTGTATGTTTCCAGTTTGCTTACAAAAAATCAAACGCATTTCAAAATAATTGTTTGATGGTGTGGGTGTGATAGGGTGTTGCATGTGATGATGTGGGTGGGAGGGTTCGTGTGTGAAGGTGGTGATTTTTGTGTGTGGAGTGAAATGAGTGTGTGCGGTTGGGGGTTGGTTATTGTGGTTGAGTGTTTTTGGTTGTTTGTTTTGGAATGTTTAGGAATGTTTGTTTGTGAAGGCGTGTTTGTGTATGTGCATCTGTGTGGGTATGGATATTTTCCTTTTTATGCCCCGGAAGGAGGGCATATAATGATCGGAGCGTCCGTCCGTCTGTCAATCTTTCTGTCACACTTTGCGTTTAGGTTTCGCATTTAGGTTTTGAAAAATGCTCATAAGTTCTATGTCCCTTCACATACCAACTTGATATTTGGCATGCATGTGTATATTATAGAGCTGAACATTTTGAGTGGTGAAAGGTGAAGGTTATCCTTCAAGGTCAAAGGTAAAACAAACATGTATCAAAGTGGCGCAGTAGGGGGCATTGTGTTTCTGACAAACACATCTCTTGTTTACTATATACCTGCAATTCATTAAGAGTTTTGCTTGAATAATAATGAAAATTGTATACATGCTCAGCAAGCACTATCCCAACATATCAGTAAAGTGTTGTAAAGCTTCAATATTTTATTAAGGAAAAGGCACGTTAAAAATTCAAAGATTAAATTTTGTTCACTAGTTACAGGGATGTCTTTTGATTTTTTCAATCACTTTAAAGATTGGCATTTGGGTTTACAACACAATCCTTCTTTAGCACTCAAGACTTGAGTGTGCATTGGAAATGGAACCCATTCATTTTAAATTCTTCAAAATTGTTCTTACCTTAGGTACACTTAAAATTGCTAGAATTCAAACAGTTTTACATGATTACCAAACGCTTATTTCTAATTGCATAAAGTTTAATTGAATTGTTCTAGTGGTAAAATATCTTAAATATCTGAAAGAAATTGTAAATTCCCGATGACGGATGATGCTCAAAGGTCGATTACATGATTGTGCATGACCTAGTACAGCGAACTAATATAAGGCAGGGTCTCTAGGTCTACATTATATGATTTGGGTAGGAAGTTTAGTTTAGTTTCTGAATGGTTTAAGTATAGTCTAAACTGATTATATATATTAAATGAAACACTAGATAATGTGCAACGTGCAGAAATCAGAAAGACACATTAAATTTACTGAGTGACATAGTTATGCAGAAAAGCAAATTGTGAATAAAATCCTTGTATGGTGAACAAGCAAGAACTCACTTTTTAACTAATAATCATGCAACCCGCTCAGAATGTATGCTTTTACTTTTATCAAAAAGTTCTCAGGAGAATGTAAACCATTTCCAATAAATACTTTGCTGCCTTGAAGTGATGCCATTCCTTTGTTATGACATTATAGTCTTTGTATCTGACTTTTATTTAATAATTTCAAAATTATCAAGCATCCTGAAAGCCTTCTTATGCGCCTATAAGTTGTCAAACTTGGGCTGAAAATTTGTTCCAAATAATATCAGATCGTAATTGTCTTTGGATTGTAACAGAGCACAACAGGGTCTGTTGTTCTCTTGTTAGTTAATTCTTGTTTAAATCTTTATAGGATACTGATGACAAACTGTGTCTATTTTATTGTACATGATTGAGGAAAATTAATTTAATAGAAGATGTTTCCATTTTAACAAATAAATAAATATTTTAAATAATTGCAGTGCAAGTTGACGTCATGGCAGAATGTGGAAGTGCCTTATTCCCAGCATTCAGACATGGATGTGGGGCTCTCCAGGGCATGGTGACCCGAGGAAAAGGGCTTTTTTACAACCCTGTTTTTAGTGAGACTGAGAGCGAAATTGTATTTCAAAAATGTATTCAGCTCTACACCACGTCTATTTTAATGGACAAGATAAAGGCATCTCACACGAAACCTGAGCAGCTGCGTCATGTAACTATATTTAGCAGACAAAAGCAAAATATTTCCTTTCCTGCGTTGGTTGCTGTTGACATGAAACAGTATTTCCAAATAAAAAATTGGATAAGCAGCCTTAATAAAGAGATTGCTGGCTTATGTGTGCTTTTGTTTGACGAGAAACCAGATACACCATACATTGCACCAGCCTGGGGCGTGTTTCAAAGCATGACAACACTATCGGACACATTTGTTGCTGCAGATGATCTTCTAGAACGAGCCATATTTGCAGTGTTAAAGAACCTGGTCCAAAAGTGTTTTAACAAATATGGACCATCAACTGATTTGTCAGGTGAGCTTGCCTACACAAGTCGAATATTTAAAAAATATATGTGAATTATAAGCAGTGCCTATCAAAATTAGAATCATGTTGCTATGGTGTACCTTAACCACTGAGAAATTTATTGCAATTAAATTATAATGACCATATAGAGTTTATATATAAAAATGACATTTGCTTCAGAAAGGCTACTGTTTATTTCTCATAATAGAAGGCTACTGGTGTGTGCTAGTCATTAAACTGGTAGTACCCTCTATGCTTTAACATAGTTCATCTTCTTGTTGAATTTTAATGTTTGTTATGTATACAGTCAATCTTGTATTAAGAGACCACTCAAGGGAGTAATCAAAAGTGGTCTCTTAATAAAATGGTCTTTAAATAAAAATGGCCATTCTGGAAGAATGCTTACCCTCAATTTTAATCTATATGAAGGATAATCTCTTTTTTCAACAATGATTTTAACTTTTATAATTAAATGAATATAAACACAATACATAAACAATATTTTACTTATAATGTGTTTTATTTTTGCACTTATTGTAAATTATCATATATTATAAATGAATTGTGTGTACATATTTATTTGCAAAAACAACATAGACAAGGAAATATTTTTCGCGTTTTTTTTCCACCTGACACATAATTTTCCACGTCTTCAAGCACCTCGGCTTTACGCTTAAGAATGTTCTGAATTTGAGTTTAACCGACTCCAAACTCATCTGCAATTTTACGTGCACTTTTACTCTTTGACAATTCCAAAACCCGAATTTTCTCGTTCAACGTTAACACTTTTCGTTTTGACATTTTAATTTCTGCATGTACGCTTAAGGAAATCTGACTCGATTATGATACGAAATGAGCTGAACAAATTAAAACACTTCAATTGAAAACAAACAAACAGACCTGATTGGAAAATTTATTAAGTAAATAACAATGTGATTGGCTAACAAATATCTACTACTTAGCATAATTACAAATTGGTAATGTACGGATTTTGACAGATGTTGCCGATTAATAGTTTATTTTCCGCGCTTTTCAGGAAATGTTTGTTGCGTACAGTGCATTGTTTCTGCACCTGTTATCTATACTCGAGAAAAATCGGCGTTGTCTCTTAACGTTCCACATAGTAAACTTTTTAAGCTGTAGACTGTGAGTACAACGTTCCTCTATTATTGAACTCAATAAATTGATATGCAGTCTACAAATGGTGTGAAAACAAAGCAGCGGTGTAACAGTACATTTTATCAGCTTAGATAAACAATTAACACGGATTTGTCCCTGAAAGATCAATACATTAACCACTGTTACCTCCTAGTGGTCGCTTAATTCAAGATTTGGACATCAAAATACATAGAAATCAGCGGTCGCTGGTCGCGTAAGACAAAAGTCGCTGAATACAATTTCATTATATAGTGAAAAAGCTCGGTGGGATTTCAAAATGGTTGCAATAGACAAAGGTCGCTTAATACAAGTGGTCGCATCCACAAGATTGACTGTATATTGATATGTATTGTATAGGAATTACTTGCCTTAAAAAAAATAATTCTGGTGATTCCTTCTGATAACGTCAGAAATTGTTATTTCCGGTCCGTTACTTTTTTTTTAACTTCGGGGTATTATTTTCTTAATACAGCAAAAACAAATTCCTCAAGATCAGACGATCTGTTGCATATCATTTCTATGTGAAAACGTATGTAACAAATCATCATGGAATGTCAAGAATGTTTCTTTCTTGCTCTGCACTTTCTTGATACTAGTGACATTTTGAAATATTTTAACCAGGTTTTCTGAAGGAAAAAAATGGTTATTAGATTGGCGAATGCGGGCGGGCTGGCTGGCTCTCTAATTCAAATAGTTTTCATCCGATCTTTACGAAACTTGGTCAGAAGTTGTATCTAGACAATATCTAGGTCAAGTTCGAATATGGGTCATTCCGGTTAAAAACTAGGTCACGGGGTCACTTAGTGCATTTTAAATACTGAGCATGTTGTCCGCTCTCTAATTCAAATAGTTTTCATCTGATCTTTACAAAACTTGGTCAGAATTGGTATCTATACAATAACTAGGTCAAGTTCTAATATGGGTCATGCCCAGTTTAAAACTAGGTCACGGGGTCACTTAAGTGCGTTTTAAACATTGAGCATGTTGTCCGCTCTCTAATTCAAATAGTTTTCATCTGATCTTTACTAAACTTGGTCAGATGTTGTATCTAGACAATATCTAGGTCAAGTTTGAATATGGGTCATGCCGGGTCAGAAATTAAGTCACGGGTCGAAAAACAGATTGATTTTGAAACAAGGGGCATAATTGGGATTAACAATCAGTAGCAATACACATTTTGAGTTGCAGTGGTCTCCCTTTATCAGACATTTTTTTATTGAAAACCTGGTTTTGTGACAATTTTGTCCCTTGTATAGATTCTGCGAAGATGATGTTTAGCACTCTACTGTTTGCCTACTTGGTGAAAGATCAATATCATAAATAGACATCAAAGGTCATAACTTTTGTTTTCAGATTTGTTCCCTAGAATGTTGTTTATAACTTCATGTTAAACAATTCTCCATGACAATGAATTAAGTCGCGTACAACTTCCATACTCCTTGTTGATATTTGTCCAGATCTTTGAAATGTTATTAGAAATATTGAAATACTCCTTTTTGTTGGTAAGTTTGATAGTTGATCTGTCCATGTTTCATGTCCGCCACATGTTGAAAAAAAATCAGCATATCATGTACAACAAACTGGTCCCTTGCATGAAAGTCAAGGTCAATGTAGACACTTGCATATTCCCTATTGGGATATAGTGAAAGAACATCTTCATGTCTTGCTCATAATTTATTATGCATAATGAGATTTGCATATAAATGTTCACAACTTACCATTATATTAAAATATAAAAAATGTACCCTGCAGAGCGTTATGATTGCCTTAACCGCAACATCACAAAACATGAAGTTAAGGGTATTTCTCATCTGAGTATAGATATAAAAAACATGCTCTTGCCTGGCTTAATAGTGCATATTGAATGTGGGTATTTTAAAAGAATTGTCATGAATGATAATATTGACATGGTTATCAATAATGTCTCTTGAATATAGTTCATGTTAGCCATGACACTAAAGTTTGTGAATATTCATTATAAGGATATAATGAAGGTCGGTGTTTTTCTCTGGCCAAAAGCTGTATTGTGTATTTTGGGCGGGTCATGACAATGTTTGCAGTATAGAACTGTTTTGCCACACTGAGAATGTAGTTTAATATGGCACACTTGTTCAAATCTTTAGACAATGCGTCATGTGAATGTTTGAGTTCAGATTCAGGATCAAATTAAAGGTTCACTTATATAACAAATGTAGATACTTTTTATTAAGAGCTTGAATGCCCAATATAACTGTCTTACGTATGGAGCAGTTGAAGTATAAAACATGACGTGTAGGTTCAAGACCAGTCATAAATGGAGTTCAAGTGATTATTTTGAAAAACAATGTGACTGCACTTTTAAAATTACTAAGCTCACTGTTATCCATTTAACACTGTATTATGTGAATTGGGAATAAGACATCAATTTGGGAATAAATTGTGTTTTATCAAAAGTGCATAATATGCAGTTTTATCTGTTGTATTTATCTAGTTTTACAAATTATTATTAAAACATATACTTGCATATATAATAGCATCATTTAAATTGATTTTACTTCAAAACTGGATTTTTTATTAAATAAAAAAAATCCTCATGAAATGAAACTGTGTCCATGCCGCACATGGACACGGTTTAAAAATACACTTTAAATGATAAAAATTCAATCACTGTTAATGAAAAAGTCATGGAAAATTTCTTATTAAGCTTAAATTATAGATAATATATTACAAAAATATATGAAGATCATGAAATGAATAGTTTTGTTTGAGAAAATCACCAAAATGATGTCCATTCCCAGTTTGATGTCTTATTTCCAATTCACATAATACAGTGTTATTGTCACTTTCGTATTATAAGCCATCGGAGTTTTAAGAATCCATAATATTTTATCCATGTGTATTTTTGAATGCATTAGATACTGTCTTTATCATATTAAATGCTCCTTACCAAATAAATTGCACCTGTAATAAAATGCATCAGCTTAAATAATACTAGCTATGCCAGGGGCCTTAAGTGAGTGGTGAATAAATGACATTTTACTTGACGGAACATTCTTATTACCGTATTGAACATACAGGTTAATTGGCAAGAACATTATTGAATTAAGACTTTGTTAATGTAATTTCAATACTTGTATAGATCTTACTGTTAATTCAGACAGGTGATTTTGATTCTCAGATCAGGGGTACAGATTAAAATGTAAATGTTAAGAAATTATTTTGACACATTGTTGTGTTGTAATTTTTAGCCGGATTTTTTTCGAAAAAATCTCGGCTTATAGATTGATGTTGTCGGGCGGGCGGGGGGGGGCGGGCGGGCGGGCGGGGTGGCGGCGTGCTCGAAAATGTTAAAGTTCTTATTTCATGGTATAACTTTGGTATGCTTGGACCTAGAGTCTTCAAACTTGACATGAAGGTTGGCCAGGATTAACAGATGACCACTGGTCATTTCAAGGTCATTCATTTGAAGGTCAAGGTCACTGTGACCTTCAATATAAAAAATGTTAAAGTTGTTATAACTTTGGTATGCTTGGACCTAGAGTCTTGAAACTTGACATGAAGGTTGGCCATAACTAGTTAGTAACCACTGGTCATTTCAAGGTCATTCATTTGAAGGTCAAGGTCACTGTGACCTTGAATGTAAAAATGTTAAAGTTCTTATTTCATGGTATAACTTTGGTATGCTTGGACCTAGAGTCTTCAAACTTGACATGAAGGTTGGCCAGGATTAACAGATGACCACTGGTCATTTCAAGGTCATTCATTTGAAGGTGAAGGTCACTGTGACCTTCAATATAAAAATGTTAAAGTTGTTATAACTTTGGTATGCTTGGACCTAGAGTCTTGAAACTTGACATGAAGGTTGGCCAGAACTAGTAAGTAACCACTGGACATTTCAAGGTCATTCATTTGAAGGTCAAGGTCACTGTGACCTTGAATGTAAAAATGTTAAAGTTGTTATAACTTTGGTATGCTTGGACCTAGAGTCTTGAAACTTGACATGAAGGTTGGCCAGAACTAGTAAGTAACCACTGGACATTTCAAGGTCATTCATTTGAAGGTCAAGGTCACTGTGACCTTGAATGTAAAAAATGTTAAAGTTCTTATTTCATGTTATAACTTTGGTATGCTTGTACCTAGAGTCTTCAAACTTGAAATAAAGATTGGCCAGTACTAGAAGATGACCACTGGTCATTTCAATGTCATTCATTTGAAGGTCAAGGTCACTGTGACCTTAAATGTTAAAATGTTAAAATTGTTATAACTTTGGTATGCTTGGACATAGAGTCTTCAAACTTGACATGAAGGTTTGCAAGCACACTTAGATGACCACTGGTCATTTCAAGGTCATTCATTCTAAGGTCAAGGTCACTGTGACCTTGAATGTAAAAATGTTAAAGTTCTTATAACTTTGGTAGGTAAAAATGTTAAAGTTCTTATTCCATGTTATAACTTTGGTATGCTTGTACCTAGAGTCTTCAAACTTGACATAAAGGTTGGCCAGTACTAGAAGATCACCACTGCTCATTTCAATGTCATTCATTTGAAGGTCAAGGTCACTGTGACCTTCAATGTTAAAATGTTAAAATTGTTATAACTTTGGTATGCTTGGACCTAGAATCACAAACTTGACGTAAAGGTTTGCAAGCACACTTAGATGACCACTGGTCATTTCAAGGTCATTCATTTCAATGTCATTCATTTGAAGGTCAAGGTCACTGTGAACTTAAATGTTAAAATGTTAAAATTGTTGTAACTTTGGTATGCTTGGACCTAGAATCTCAAACTTGACGTAAAGGTTTGCAAGCACACTTAGATGACCACTGGTCATTTCAAGGTCATTCATTTGAAGGTCGAGGTCACTGTGACCTTGGATGTAAATATGTTAAAGTTGTTAATACTTTGGTATGCTTAGACCTAGAGTCTTCAAACTTGATATGAAGGTTGGCCAGAACTAGTAGATGACCACTGGTCATTTTAAGGTCAAGGTCACCGTGACCTTGAATGTAAAAATGTTAAAATTCTTATTTCATGGTATAACTTTCTTATGCTTGGACTTACAGTCTTCAAACTGGACATGAAGGTTGGCCAGCACTAGTAGATGACAATTGGTCATTTTAAGGTCATTGAAGGTCAAGGTCACTGTGACCTTGAATGTTAAAAATTAAAAGTTGTTTTAACTTTCGTATGCTTGGACATGGACTTTGCCATGACTAACAGATGACCACTGGTCAAGAGAACAACGTCTCAAACTTTCCTAATTGTCAATTCAAGTTCATATTTGTGACCTTAAATGTTATTGTTGTTCATGTATATGCATGCATTCAAAACATAACACAAGGTTTGCTCATGCCTTGAAAAGTACTTACATTTCATTTTGACCTTTGAACAATATTTCAGTAATTTAAGTATTGCATTGACAAAAACACGAAAGGTACTTTCCTGTCATTTAAATCAAAAATCCGGCTTCAATGCGGTCATCTCCGACCGCGGAACTCTTGTTAAATTGTTACACTGATTTTGATTCCTCAGACGTAACAACGAAAAAAAATATCAACACCAACATTTCAAGTGTTATTAAGATTGTTTTTCTTCCTCTTACCATTATCTGGTTTGATATTGCGAACAGCTCTTTCAGCCTGCAAGATAATACTGTGTTGTATTACGAATACCATCATTGATTTACACAGCGCATTTGCGCATTTTTTTTATAAAGACGTACCGGTATGTTAAACACATTATATTTCAGTAATACAAAATGTCTCAAACAGAGGCTGTTTTCAAATGTTTTATATGTTGTAGTTCGAAATACTATATCACTGAAAACGCTATCATTAATATAAGTAAGCTCAATTATGTTTATGAATGTTAAGTAGTATTTACCATGATATTTAATTTACATTAAAATGTCAGCCATGGTCCAAGTCATCTTTGATGTGTCTTGAATAGCTTCATTTGTCCATGAGGTTTCACAATTAATTTCCTATCTGATTTGCATAGAGCTTATCGCCATGATTGTTTGTTCGATGAAATTGAAAAAGAACGATAGATGGCAATCACGGATATTCATTTGTTTTGAAACCTCATTTTGAAAATTCAATTGACATAAAAGCGGTTTATAATGTCCCGTGATCCGCAAGAAATTCAGTAATTCATAATGCCTTTTTTTGTTTTTATTGAATCATTATCATGAAAGTAGTTAAAGCCACACACTAAGAAATGAAATACATGTTAATCAATACATATAGAGGCAATTTGAAAGTGTTCAAAATTGTCATTAAATCTATTACCTAGTTAGCAAGTAATTTATTATTTTTCAAACACTACCGCTTTTAAAACCGAAAGTATGATTTCTATCCAAATACGTCAATTTTGACAAATGCGAATATTTTTATGTTTTAAAGCGCCAAAAAAAACGGATTTCCACCTTGTAACCACCAGATATCTTTTTATTGGCATAGATAAAATTAAATATACAGCCTTGTTATCAAGTAATTTATTATTTTTCAAACGGAACTGCTTATAAAACCGAAAGTAGAATTTCTATCCATATATGTCAATTTCTACAAACGCGATTATTTTTATTAGTTTTAAAGCGCAAAAAAGACAGATTTCTACCTTTTAACTACCAGATGAATTCTTATTGGCGTAGATAAAAATTAAATCTATAGCCTAGTTAGCAAGTAATTTAGTATTTTTCAAACTGTAACGCTTTTAAAACCGAAAGTAGGATTCATAGACGTATACGTCCATTTCGACAAACGCGTTTATTTTTAAGTTTTAAAGCACAAAAAAGATGGATTTCTACCTTGTAGCCACCAGATATATTCTAATTTGCATGGATAAAATATCTTTTTTAATTATATTGAAATTTACTTTGCCAAATAAGTTGTGTGGCTTAAAGATTTTAGTTTTTAACTTTTTGTTGTAAATTGTTTCCAGTATTTTGATCAAGAAAGTACATTCCAAAGTATGTATACACACTCAAAATTGTATAATTATTTTCCAGATATTGAGAAAGAAAGTACACTACAAAGTATTTATAATTATGCAAGTACTGCATACAAAAGAAGTGAAGTACCGGAACAGGAAAGACCAGCCCTTCCAGAGATTTCATATATGTACCCTAAAGATATTGATGAGGTGTGTAGAAATGTATTTGTTAGTGTTCTTTAAACTTGATTTGTTTAAACGATTTATTGTATAACATAAAATACCACCGCAAACCACTGTTGGTTAGTTTGTCAGTTTGCTTAAAATATTTTACGTTTGTTAAGAGATCTACTTCTATATTTCTTGGACTAATAAATTATATCTTGCAGAATGCAATCACCGTTAAGTGAAGATGTGCAAGGCACTTTGTCGGTGCCCATCCATTCACAAAATCTAAAGTTGTATGCACTTGAATGTTTCCACTTTAATGTAGAAGTTTCTAAGATTGTAGAGCACAATTTTTCTACATTTCTCAAGCTATTGATTTGAAACTTGAAATGTGTCATTACCTTGAAGTATAAAGGTGCAATCTGCCCTTTTTATGCCCAGTGGGGCTACATGTTCCTGAGCCCTTGAACTTAGCTATAATGTAGAAAACATATAATACATTTATTCTAATTTATGAAGCAGATATTTCTTGATTGTTATGCTGCGACAAAGGCGGAGGGATATAGAATTGGCTTTGTTTCTCCGTCTGTCAGTCCGTCCTGTTGCAAATTCTGTTAGGGCTATATCTAAGAAACTATATAAGATATCAACATGAAACTTTATAGGTCTATAGATATCAATTAGAAGTGACATGTCGACAAGAACCATAACCCTACACTTTTTTAAATTAGAGTTATTGCTCTCTGTTTGTTTTTAGCTCACCTGTCACGAAGTGACATGGTGAGCTTATGTGACCTTGTGATGTCCGGCGTCCGTTGTGTGTGCGTGCGTGTGTGCGTGCGTCCTTCAACAATTTGTTTGTGTAGACAGAAGAGGTCACAGTTTTCATCCAATCTTTATGAAATTTGGTCAGAATGTTTATCTTGATGAAATCTGGGTTGGGTTTGTATTTGGGTCATCTGGGGTCAAAAACTAGGTCACTAGGTAAAAAACTAGGTCATTAGGTCAAATAATAGAAAAACCTTGTAAAGACAATAGAGGTCACAGTTTTCATCCAATCTTTATGAAATTTGGTCAGAATATTTATCTTTATGAAATCTGGGTTGGGATTGTATTTGGGTCATCTGGGGTCAAAAACTAGGTCACTAGGTCAAATAATAGGAAAACCTTGTGTAGACAGTAGAGGTCACAGTTTTCATCCAATCTTTATGAAATTTAGTCAAAATGTTTATCTTGATGAAATCTGGGTTGGGATTGTATTTGGGCATCTGGGGTCAAAAACTAGGTCACTAGGTAAAAAACTAGGTCAAATAATAGAAAAACCTTGTGTAGACAGTACAGGTCACAGTTTTCATCCAATCTTGATGAAATTTGGTCAGAATGTTTATCTTGATGAAATCTGGGTTGGGATTGTATTTGGGTCATCTGGGGTCAAAATCTAGGTAAAAAACTAGGTCAAATAATAGAAAAACCTTGTGTAGACAATAGAGGTCGCAGTTTTCATCCAATCTTTATGAAATTTGGTCAGAATGTTTATCTTGATGAAATCTTGGTTGGGCTTGTATTTGGGTCATCTGAGGTCAAAAAGTAGGTCACTAGGTCAAATAATAGAAAAACCGTCAACAATTTGTTTGTGTAGACAGTAGAGGTCACAGTTTTCATCCAATCTGTATGAGATTTGGTCAGAATTTTCATCTTGATAAAATCTGGGTTGGGATTGTATTTGGGTCATCTGGGTCAAAAACTAGGTCACTAGGTAAAAAAATTGGTCATTAGGTCAAATAATAGAAAAACCTTGTAAAGACAATAGAGGTCACAGTTTTCATCCAATCTTTATGAAATTTGGTCAGAATATTTATCTTTATGAAATCTGGGTTGGGATTGTATTTGGGTCATCTGGGGTCAAAAACTAGGTCACTAGGTCAAATAATAGGAAAACCTTGTGTAGACAGTAGAGGTCACAGTTTTCATCCAATCTTTATGAAATTTAGTCAAAATGTTTATCTTGATGAAATCTGGGTTGGGATTGTATTTGGGCATCTGGGGTCAAAAACTAGGTCACTAGGTAAAAAACTAGGTCAAATAATAGAAAAACCTTGTGTAGACAGTACAGGTCACAATTTTCATCCAATCTTTATGAAATTTGGTCAGCATGTTTATCTTGATGAAATCTGGGTTGAGATTGTATTTGGGTCATCTGGGGTTAAAAACTAGGTAAAAAACTAGGTCAAATAATAGAAAAACCTTGTGTAGACAATAGAGGTCGCAGTTTTCATCCAATCTTTATGAAATTTGGTCAGAATGTTTATCTTAATGAAATCTTGGTTGGGCTTGTATTTGGGTCATCTGAGGTCAAAAAGTAGGTCACTAGGTCAAATAATAGAAAAACCGTCAACAATTTGTTTGTGTAGACAGTAGAGGTCACAGTTTTCATCCAATCTGTATGAAATTTGGTCAGAATGTTCATCTTGATTAAAACCTGGGTTGGGATTGTATTTGGGTCATCTGGGGTCAAAAACTAGGTCACTAGGTAAAAAACTAGGTCATTAGGTCAAATAATAGAAAAACCTTGTAAAGACAATAGAGGTCACAGTTTTCATCCAATCTTTATGAAATTTGGTCAGAATATTTATCTTTATGAAATCTGGGTTGGGATTGTATTTGGGTCATCTGGGGTAAAAAAAAACTAGGTCAAATAATAGAAAAACATTGTGTAGACAATAGAGGTCACAGATTTCATCCAATCTTTATAAAATTTGATCAGAATGTTCATCTTGATGAAATCTGGGTTGGGATTGTATTTGGTTCACTTGGGGTCAAAAACTAGGTCACTAGGTTAAATGATAGAAAAACTTTGTGTAGGAAATAGAGGTCACAGTTTTCATCCAATCTTTATGAAATTTGGTCAGAATGTTTATCTTGATGAAATCTGGGTTGGGATTGTATCTGGTTAGTCAGGTGAGCCATTCAGGGCCATCATAGCCCTCTTGTTTTTTGTATGATGAAACTTTTCAGGGCTATATCTCAGAAACCATGCAAGATTTCACTATGAACCATTTTTCACATGCATGTTCCCGAGTAATTTACCCTTGAACTTATCCATGGGCATGGCTTCTGCGCCAATGACGGCACTGCTTAGGAACTTTGAGTCAAATGTGTGACAAAGCTCTGGTTTAAAACAGAACTTATATTTCAAACACGGTAAATGTTAAATTATTTTTTGGCAGATTACTTTACAAATTAATTATATGTGAATATAACATGTATTTATTGGTGTTATTTTAGGTAGTCAAAGGGCTTCTTGAAATAAAAGGGGTTGTTGGTTGCTCTAAAAATATTGGGCATCTTGAAGTAATTATTGAAAATACACAAGACAGCAGTGTAACAATGAATGGAGTAAACCTGTATCTTCAAAACAAAAAGGTCAAAGCCATGTTTATACATGGAACACTCGCACCTCTCATTTCCAGTGGGGATAAGGTTTCAAATGAACAAATAACTAAACGATTTGCAACATTGGGAGGATTTGCGCTGACATTTCCCAAAACGATTACCATTTATAATCGCAACTCAGCTGCAAAATCTCTTCCGAGCAGTACACTGTCACAACACACTACAGGAAAGCTTGTTGCCCTTATCTCACAACATGTAGCAAACAGAATCGGGTTGTTCGAATCCGTATGTGCATGTGATAATATTGGAACATTTGAAATCGGAAGAATTAACGATATCCACGAGGACCTGCCGGTTGATATAGTTCATTTCGACATTTATGAAGATCGTATTAACCAGTGTGACAGTAGATTCAAAACAGAGATAGGCATGCAGATGTTTGGCCAAGAATGTTCTTCAGAAGAACCAATTCGTGAAGGAGAGCTAGTATATATATGGGGAGCAGCAACGTCTCCGGGTTTAGGAACAATCGCTGCTGTTGATTTAGAAACCCCAAATGGATTGTTGATAACAATACATGATCGCAATGAGGGTAAGTCGTTCTGCGAAGCAGGTGACAGCGGTGCCATGGTATGTGCAACTGATAGCAGGGAACGAACATTGTATGCTATTGCAATGATCCAAGGAAAACTTCTAAGATCTAGTGGAAGAGCAACATATGTTGCCGTAAGTCTTAATGAGGGATTCAAAAAATTAGAAGCACATTATTTGTCAAAATTCAGTCTGTGCAAAGATCAGCCCACATGAATAAATGTGTTGTTCTGATAGGATTTGATTGATAATAACATACCATGAACTGACTCGCTGAGTGCTAACATAAAAATTAAAAATGTTATAATATAGCACAAATAGTTTGTGTTATGTTATCATACAGTAGATGGCCTCTACAGAAATTGGGGTCACTTATAGTTCCAAGGTTGACGGTAACTGTCACCCTAAGTGTGAAATAATTTCTGATTTATAACTCGCCAACTGACTAACGGATTGGCTTGATACTTCCCATGTGCATTGGCCTTGGACAGTAAATGACTCTTACTGAAATTGGGGTTGCTAGGTCAAGGTCACTGTCACAATAAGTGTGAAAATTGTATTCTGATCAATAACTCATCAATGCATTGACTGTTTGGCTTGATTCATCACATGTGCAATGGACTTGAACAGTAGATGACCGTTTTGAAATTTAGGTCACTCGTTCCAATGTTAAGGTCACTGTTACTATTATATTATACGATTAACTCTAATTGTCAGTTTTGTTGCAAAATATCCTGTGTCCAGGCCCTGTTTGGGGGGACATCTGTGGATCTCTTGTCATAATTGTATTTGTGACTTATAAATCTGGTAAACTACTACCTAGTTTGTGTTGTTGATGCCATATCAATTCTTTTATCAGTGGAGACCGATAGTTATTGTTACCCGTGTTTATATTCAGCACCAAATTGTTAAAATACATATTAATGTGAAGTATAATGTTGTTGTATCAATATGTATAACCTTATTTCTTATAGACGACAATACACTCCATTTGTGTAAAAGGTGATACAGAACTCCGTACATATCTTTCACATTTTCATAAATATATTCAAACTAATTTTCACATAATTGATAAGTATCTGACAGAGAATCTGGCTGTTGGTATGTAACCTGGCTATTTAACAGCTCTGGCCTAATTCATCACACATGTAAACGATCGTTTACCTTCAATTACAAAAACATGAAATAAAGGTGATTATATATATCCAAAAAATCGAGTTAGTTTCTTAACTGTTTTATAAAGTGATAAAATGTAAAAAGTTTTGGAAATAATATCCAATATTTTCCAATATCAGCCTGACCTGATAAAACAACTCCTTTCTTAAAAAATTTGATAACATTTGTGTAATATTATGCATTTAGTTATGTCTTGTCACCATTTATGAACGTAATTTTTTTTTTTAAAGAAGAAAAGATAAGTTGCAGTAAATGTTAAAAGTAACATTACTGCTTACAGGTATAAGCCAATTATTTAAGAATCAATAGAAAAACTATTTTTAAAGTGCCTTATCTTTCCTAGAGTTTATCCATTCCTATAGTTTTGGTGACATATTTCCAATAAGCAAAAGTTATTAATTAATCTTTATTTAGAAAATGATATCACAATTATGTTTTTTGATTGGCAATTGCATTAATTTTATATTTTGGTTTGCAAAAATATAATTTGTGTAAAAGTTATCAAAATTTGCCACTCATTTTGTGTAAATGCAAATTATTTGTTAAAAAATTCAGTTTTAAGTGCTATGTTGGATTTTATTAATCTAAACAATGTAATTAATGACTTAATCAAAATTATTCAAATTACTTTTAAGGATGTTCGATCGTTTCCACTTTACGGTAATTGATTCTCTATATCGTGAAAATTAAATATTTTCACGGTTTCAAAAGATTAGGTTGGAATAAACGAGTGAAAATTCTAGTTTTACTGTTTTGATTATGCGCCTATAAATTTTCGGCATTTACATATTTTCGAGATTTACTGCAATGAAACCAAGCGTTCGATTGCTTGACGTCACTTCGTGATCGACATCGATGAAACGCTTGCTTACGCTGTAGATGTTATTTTCTGTGCAAATACAAGCGTCTATTGATAACGAAACGATAATGTGTCAACAATGAGAATCAGATACTTGGCTTAATAATTTTCATTTAAAATGTCTAATTTTGATATAAATCGGAATACAAAACGAAACTTAAAAGTTTTTTTTTAAAACGTTTCAAAGAACAATATGGATTTCAATAGAAATACTATTTCCACCGACAATCAAGATTTCCGGTATGACCACTGTTATTTTGACGATTTTTCTATCGGATCGTCGGTAAGCGTGACCACATGTGACAACAGCGATGCCAGTTGGAAAATTAGTAGACGTGTCATTGAACTCGACACATTGGCCGAATCGCTTTCAGCATGCAGTTCTTGCCAAGTGCCCATGAATTTACTTAACACAGTAGGAAGCAGGGATTTCGGACAGGCATATGTTTTGGAAATACAGTGTCAGTGTAGCAATTATGGTGCCATTAATAATGTGGCTTTTGGACGAAAACATGACAGAGTTTATGACATGAACACAAAGCTTGCATTAGGTAAGACTTTTTATGTCTTTTTGGTACATTGGTGCATTATATCATGATTTATTGTTTAAATTACTTTTGAATACATTCAGATAGTTATCTCAAAGTACATGTTATTCCTGTGTAGTCTACATGCATACATTTTTTTATATTGTACTTGCTATATTTTTCCTTCATATTTTGTCTGATTAATCATTTACTGCCAGTAAACACAATAACAGTAGAATGTGAATGGTTCATTGGTTGTCCTTAGTTAAACATGTATATTTTAACCCTTTGCATGCTGGGAAATTTGTCATCTGCTAAAATGACGTCTGCTAAATTTCTAAAATGAGCATTTTCTTCGATTTTTTTCAAATAATACTATCAGAATAGCAAACAGTTTGGATCCTGATGAGACGCCACGTTCTGTGGCGTCTTACTGGATCCAGACTGTTTGCACAGACCTTCAAAATTCGGTTCCCGCACTGAAAGGGTTAAAAAGACATAAGTTTATTTTCTTCCTGGAGCCCTATTTATTAATACCGGTAATAAAAATGAAATTTTGCAAGTTTACAAAACATAAATATTCTCAATTCGTCAAATACGTATTGGTTTTGAAAATAAAGGGCTTAAATTAATAATTATTTGTGTGTATGTAGATCTCTAGGTCTTATAAAATTATCAAACTTTTGTAAATTATTGACATTAAATCATATTATTTTATTCGGCATAAGCATATTCTAGCATTGTGGATTGTAAACTGTTCTGTCATTTACTGCAATCTGTTTCAGGTAAACTGGGTGTTTCACCTGGGACTTTCACATCGAAACTGGCCCTTCCCCGTGACCTTCAGCACAAAAAAAGAAAGGCTATAGATGTTGCTCGTGCAGCAAAACAGCGACGCATAAGACTAAAAACTGGAACGGTATTTTTAATTATGGGCATTTTATTTTTAAAACACAGTATTCTTCATGTGTATGCCCCAAATTGGCGACTTAGTTTTCGAACTGTCTGTGGGTCGGTCGGTCAGCCCGCCATACTTTTCGTGCCTGTTCTCTAATTCAAATAGTTTTCATCCGATCTTCACCAAACTTGGTCAGAAGCTGTGTCTAGACCAAGTTCGAACATGGCCATGTGAAATCCTGGGTTTCTTACAATTGTATGGATTATTTTTTATATTGTTACAAAGTTGAAATATGAGGCATCCGTGTCGTGTGGACATATTTCTTGTTTGAGATTGTTTCAATAGATCCATCAATTATATATATGCAAAGTAGTAGGCACATTTTAAAGCATATGCTAATGTTTGTAAATTGATTATTGTAAAAGCATTAATGTGCTGTGTAATCATTTCTTTAAATAAAAATCGGAGATAACCCATGAAGGTGCAAGCACATTTTCCAATTTGAAATTCTGTTTTCTTGTTCAGGCATTCAAAGGACAGTGCAAGAAGTACGAGCAGGACCAACATACAGTTCAAACATAGAGGACCAAGATTTTGAAGTGACAACTTTACCCCCACCTGTACCCAAGCCTGGTCCAGCAGGGCTAGACACTACTGGGAAGGAATTTGTTTTCTTTGATTTGGAAACAAGAGGGTTAGGTAAAGTTTATTTTTAACATATTCCTTATTCACAGTGTTGCACATACAGATGTTTATCTTGGTCCAACTCAGGTATTTAGGTACTCTAATCTCCAAAATTCAACTTCTATTAAAAAATATACATATTTACTTACATGTGTAACATAATTCAACCTGCTACTGCTGTGTAACTCGATGTGAGATATCGTGTCAATTGTTGGTCAACCTAGCATATGATTGAATTGCAACAAGAGTTATGTTCAGACTAATTTCTCATTTTGCTTTCATATAATAAATCATTCTTAATCTGTATTGATAAAATGATAGTAAATACCACTTAGATGATGCAATGTTACATTACCCACAACTGGCTATAGTATATTATTGTGCATCATTTAAGAATTTAAACACTCTTCTCTTCGCTTCTTCAGATTTATAATAAATAAGATGCCAAAAACTTACTTTGATATATCCATGAATCGAAGAAAAGAGCTTTCAATTTTTATAATAACAGTTATTATGCCCCCCCCCTCTGAAGAGAGAGTTAATATTGTTTTGCTGGATAATGGTCTGTCGGTAGATCATTTAGTTTCCGATCAATAATTTGTCAACTTTCTCACGGATTGGCTTTTTACTTTCCATGTGCATAGGGATTGGACAGTATATAACACCTATTTAAATTATGGTCACTTGGTCAAAGGTCAAGATCACAATAAGTGTGAAAATTGTTTCCGATCAATAACCCTTCCACTGAAAAACTCTCTTAAACCACAATGCATAGAGAATGGATGTAAAGGAACCTCTTCTACGATAGTTCAAATTAAGCTTCAAAAAAAGTCCTGTCCTGGGGAGGGGGGGGCAATGTTTTTCCCTTTTATGTTTATTTTAAACACTGCAAAAGTATTTTAAGAAGTTTACATTGTACTTGGGCGAGCGACCCAAGGCTCTCTGATTAATGGAGCTAAAATGGAATTTGTGCAATTTCTATGTAAAATTTTTGTTTTGTTTTTTCAGAGCGTACTTCTCACATAATTCAGATAGCTGCAGTGCATTCAACTGGTCAGTTTTCAACATATGTGATGCCTGAGAAGAAGATGTCCTTGAAAGCGTCAGAAATAACTGGAGTGACAGTTGTTGGCGACTCTATGCTTGTTAAGGGACATAAAGTAACAGCTGTCCCCATCAAATCTGCATTGACAAGTTTTATAACATTCTTACAGAAATTTTAGTTGGGCATAACATAGAGTGTATTTGATTGTAAAGTGTTGCTCCATGCTGTCCATACTTGTGGAAAAAATGTTTGAGTTTCAGCAAAATATTTGTGGCTTTTTAGATACTTAAAAATGTTAAAGGAAATATTACCAAATATAAAATCATATAAGTTATAAGTCAAGGTGTTACAAGGAAAGTTGCAGGAAGTGGATTGCGACTTAAACATTTGAGTATTGAATCAAAAAGAAACGGACTGAGTGGTTTGAGGAGCCCCCTGTCAGAGGTTACAAACGGACAAATCAGAGTAACAAAATCAGAGAAAATAATATGTGCAATAGCGAGTTATTTGTTGCCTGACATCTAACCAATTGTAATTTGCATCTTGTATATAGATTAGCTATGAAATTGTTTCTCCTTCTCGATGTTGTGATTCTTATGTCAGTTGTATTTCTCATGTTTCACCTAAGTTGTAAGATATTTTTGGCAGTGCATTAAACCACAGATGGTGTGTGAAACATTATTGCCCCGCTTATTGTATTCAATGTTGTTTTTAGCTCCACTGGCCTAAGGCCAGCAGGGCTTATGTCATGATCCTGTGTCCGTCGTGCGTGCGTTAACTTTTCCTTTAAACATCTTCTTCTATGTTATAAATATTAAGTTATATATATAGTCTTAAATAATGACGACCGACTGTTGGTGACTCAAGTTATATTTCTTTTTTTGTATTTTGATTATTTAGAATGCAAAAAATATAATGCTATATATCATATATTTGACTGACTCTGTTACATATGTACTCATGTTTGTCATATATTCAGTGCAAATGTCTAGTTCATGCACAATGTTGATATGTAAATTTTACATTGATTATAGCTTGAAAGCAATGTATTTGTATTGTATTAAGCTTATGGTGTAAAATGTAATGTGTGTACATGGCTCTTAGTCGAATTTGATAACAGCTCAGTTATGTACACAAGCTATGGTTTGCATTAATCATACCGTTGATAAATGAAGTATTGTATTCTTCCATAGTTTTATGTTGTTATTACAAGGCAGGGTTGGCACCAATCGACCGCCCTTGGTTTTAACCGGCGGTTTTTACCGGTTAAAACCGCCCTGGTCAATACTCCCGAAGGGGTCATTATTGGTCAATACTGGTCGATTGAACTTTGCCCCCAATTTTGATTAATATTCCATGGCTTATTAAACAATATTGATAATATCAATTAAAAAGACATGTTGCCAATAATATCTTAAGCTATTAATACCCACTATTTTATACCTGTTAATGCAATTTGTAGGCCAATCTCTCAAAAAATTTCAAATTAGTCAAAGTTGGTCAATCGGATTTTTCTGGTCGATTGAACTTTTTTCAATTCTAATGAATAATGAATGCTCAGATAATTCTGTGCTTGATTCAACAAGAACCTGTCACTTACTGGTTATGAGTTATTCCTCATGCCCCACTGTCCCCACAATCTTCTTACAGTCTTCTCACCTCTACAGGTTGGGGCATCCAAAACTGATAATAGGGCCTTAAATGGCACCTTTTTGACACAGTCCTTACTTGTCATGTATTCTTGCATAGATTTCTTTAAATACTTTTTAAACAAAATAGTCAAAATAGTCAAAAAAACTTTTATTTTCCATTGATATAAAAATAAAAAACATAATAAGAAATAATTATTAAGAGAAAAAATAATTGAAAAGAAGAGTCTAGAGTAGACCCACAATTGGAAAACATGTTTTATTGTCAAAATCAAGAACTTTGATTGCTTATTCATTTGAATACCAATTGAAATTTAAAATATGAAAGGAAAGAAACCCTCTTAATACAGAAAGGAGACAAGTTAGAAGTAACTATTTAATTAATAGCAAGTAATCTCCTTTTGTGTGAGTGATATGAAATAGCTTAACCCTTTGCATGCTGGGAAATATGTCGTCTGCTAAAATGTCGTCTGCAGAATTTCTAAAATTAGCATTTTCTTCTATTTTTTAGAAAGAATACTATCATAATAGCAAACAGTTTGGATCCTGATGAGACGCCACGTTCTGTGGCGTCTCATCTGGATCCAAACTGTTTGCAAAGGCCTTTAAAATTCGGTTCTCGCACGGAATAGGTTAAGGGCAGATTTGTTTCATTGTCAATATGAGAGACATAACACTGCATGCATTTTATTACCAATTAAGGCTTAGGGGCCAAATTTATGACCCTAGAAAACAAAAGAGTTCTGTTTGTCCATCTGCTTATCAAATAGATATATCAATAGATAAGTGGAATACTGTGGTAACTACAATAGTAATAATGCTTTAGTAACAGATGTGATACACTGAGATAAAGATATTGCCTCAGTCCTTATGTATTTGAGGCCGTTTCCATAAATAATAAAGAAGTATTTTTTACAGCTTTAAAGATTTTTTTTAAATAAATAACTTTTAAAAAAGTTAATCAATTACAGAATAATTATTGATTTAATATGAAAGAGCTCCTTTTGATGTTTAAATGCTACATTTTTCAATCGACCATTATTGACCAGTAATGACCACTAATGACCAGTATTGTCCGGTTTTAACCGGGTATTGACCGCCGGCCTGGTCAATACTCAATTGACCAGTCAATATGCCAACCCTGTTACAAGGTGATTATTATACAACCATTTACTTTTATCTGTTACAGGTTTACACACATTTGTTATAAATTATGCAATAACTAATTAATTAACCCCATTGATTCTTTGTCAATCTAATATTTGAAACCTTACTTATGATAAAAGTGTGTCTCCTATATCAAAAACGTATGCAATAGTCAACAGTAATTTGAATGCTATCCCAATTTCAATTTATCCGAATACTAGTACAGTTTACCATCATTAATAGCGTGTGTGTGATCTCATTTAAAATATTTTTGTGATAAAGTAATTTAATATCATAAACCCAGAATAAAAAAACGATTATGGGACCTTTTTAGCACTTAAACTGGAAATAGAAGTATTTCGAAACTGTTACCATGGCAACCAAACACAATTACATAATACAAAAACCGTACCATCACGCGGCACGTCCACCCAAAATTTTCTTACACTTCACACATTTACCTAAAAATTGATATATAAATTAGCTTTCACTCTTTTTTGCACACGGGAGGTGCCCACGGACTGTACTTAACATGGGTAACAGGTGAGTGGGGTAATTAAAGATGTTTATTTGAACATCAACATGTTTTTTTCATGTGTTACATCTGAAATATTTCCATAAGTATGTATATAATAAATATTTCTACGTGTATCAAATTTCAGTTGATAACTTTATTTGTTATGGAGCAGTTATTATATAGATTTGTTTTAATTACTATTACAATGTGAGTAATTATATTTTTGAAATTAAGTCCATATTAAAAGGTCTGTAGCCAAAAAAAATCCACGGTGACCTATCAATTTCTTTACTTCATTTTTATGCTAAGCTAGTTTACTTTAATTATTGAGAACTTCAAATGAATATGAAAATTACATCAACAGAAATTTGTATCTGTATTGTATGTCATCGATTTTTGAACTGTGCAATAAAAAGTTCAAAACAAACAAAAAACTAGTCATACTTATGTCTCATTACTTTTTACCATTTCCAATATTTTTGGTTTTAAATGTGTTCAGTATGATAATACAAATGTTACAGTTGCTGATCTAATACAATCTCAATACTACTAGTCCATTTTAAATGTTTTACACACAAACGTTTTACCGTACCCCCAATTTTATGCCCCGCAAAAATGACCTTTTCTCAAACGCACATGGCATTTAAAAACCGTCAATATCTCAAAATTATTCACGGTGACCCCCCTTTTTTATTTGATATTTACTTCAGATACATATCCATTAATCACCCTACAAAAAATTATAGCATTCTGGATATTTTTTTAAAAATCACGAAACGATCGAACATCCTTAAGTGTAGTGTTTTCCTATAAAAATGATGACTGAACATAAAAAATAGCAAAGCCCGGCTGCTAGAGTCCATAATTGGGCTGCTACTGAAGAAATATCCGATTATAAAATTATTGTGCCTGTATTTTGTTGTAAAGACATACAAAATATTCAAATGTCGCACTGGTGTTAAAATTGTGTTCATTCAGTATGCAAAGTCAGTCCACTACTTTTAAGATATTGAATACATTGTATACAGAAAAAGAGGATACTACATCTTTAATCCACCTGGCATGGGGTCTTCCAAAGTCAGATTGAGCTAATATCAGACTTTCAGCTAATTTCTTTGGGGCAGTGACCATTGGTAAACTTGGCCTTTGCCTAAACAGGTTAGTTTTTCGGCGTAAGCTGTATTAAGCCAGCTTTTCACCCTGGCTTGACCTTTGTAAGTGTCCAATAATATTCAAATAAAATTTCCCGCGGCTAGGTACGAATGAATACACTTCATTTATTCCATTGGCTGATTTGAGTATAACACCAGAACATTGGAAACATATCCGCGTCTTTGTAACACTGTTTTACTGCATGAAACAATTTTATCTCTAATGAAAAGGCTCAATAGATAGAACAGTTTTACAATCAATTTTCGACATAAATACAGTTTGTGCGTTCACCTTTTATTTTCAGAGAATTACCAGCGCAAAAGCGTTTATACTAAAGGCTATATTCTCATATTTAGTACTTGTTGCCTTGGTCGTGTACAGCTTGCGTAAACAAGCCGTCGTTTCAGCAGCAGAATTGTTACCTAACTTTAATGCATCGCATTCCAATCCGCAAGGTATCCAGGTCAGTTTGCGGTCAGTTGCAGAAATCTTTATATAAACGCAGTTTCGTAAACTTTGTGCACTTGAAGTCTGTTTTGATAAGAAAGATACTAAATAAAGATATTCGGCGATATTATTGTGGTATGTCAATCGTCGATTTTTAATATGTTTTCAATATTTGCATGATAAGGACCAATGTTGATAAAATTATTTAGAAATATTTATCCATTTAGACCAGTTTATCAAGCATGAGCACAATAATTCACTATACTATAATTATGCAATTAAATAAGATTCGAGTATTGCCGGCTGACCTATATGCACTCGTTTATTTTCATGTTTCTTGTGTTTTTCTATTCTGTAAATATAGATATCTGAGTAATAATATCACATAAAGCAAAATAAGCCACGAAATCTGGCGCAACACCCTGTAATTGATTTGCTTGTGATGTAGCTAAGAACTGCGCAGAAAAAAGGCATCCGTTACTTTTTATCTCATAGAGATAACTTTTGATCGTTCATAAACATCGACCACAATCAACGCCGTATATCTTTTTTAAAGATATTTCTTGTTTATTAATAAATTAAACATGATTTTTGCGATTATGGATGTACTAGTAATCGTTAATTTTATTGAATGTTCACAGGTTGAACGCTATTACAAAAAGCAAGACTATTGAGTGACGCCGCTTTAATGAAATTTTGCGTTTACACAAAGTGGATTCTAAAAGACAATCTTGGGTAGGCGGAAAGTGTCGTCCCTGACTAGAATATGCGGACTGCACAGTGTAATCTGGGACGATAATTTACCCACATTCATGCAGCCCAAGTGTCGTCCCTGACTAGAATATGCGGACTGCACTGTCTAATCTGGGACGATAATTAACCTACATGCATGCAGCCCAAGTGTCGTCCCTGACTAGAATATGCGGACTGCAATGTCTAATCTGGGACGATAATTTACCCACATGCATGCAGCCCAAGTGTCGTCCCTGACTAAAATATGCGGACTGCACAGTCTTATCTGGGACGATAATTTACCCACATGCATGCAGCCCAAGTGTCGTCCCTGACTAGAATATGCGGACTGCACAGTGTAATCTGGGACGATAATTTACCCACATGCATGCAGCCCAAGTGTCGTCCCTGACTAGAATATGCAGACTGCATAGTGTAATCTGGGACGATAATTTACCCACATGCATGCAGCCGAAGTGTCGTCCCTGACTAGAATATGCGGACTGCACAGTGTAATCTGGGACGATAATTTACCCACATGCATGCAGCCCAAGTGTCGTCCCTGACTAGAATATGCGGACTGCACTGTGTAATCTGGGACGATAATTTACCCACATGCATGAAGTCCAGGTTTTCCAGAACGAGGCTCTATTCTGCACTGTGCACGGAACAGATCAAAGTATCAATAACATGCACGTGGGCAATTATTTATGGCATACACGCATATAATCAATTAATAAAATCGCATCTATAATAATCAACGGTAAATCGTCCTCAATGTCCCTTAATAACACTTGTTTCGGTCTCCGAAAAAAAAAACACCAAACATTGATAAAACAGTTTCCAAAGAACACAGACAATAAGGGAAAATGTTACGCCACTTCAATATACGTTTTATGAGCAGTCTTTAAACGACGTCTTATTATTGCGTAAGTCATATTAGTTCAGAAACATGAGTTGTGTGACCAAATTAAGCAATAAGGTAAACGATCTTCCAAAGCAATACCTTAATTATGAATATTTAAAAATACACATTTATGTAATTAGTGTTCCTGATAAAAATAGAAACTTGAAAAACATTATTCAAAAAAATATTTTATATTAAATAAAATAATCTTAGATGCCGGTACATAAAAAAGTTAAATGATTTGAATAACATACACGTATACAAATGAGAAGCGTTCTGGGAAAACTGGGCTTAATGCGTACAATCCTAGATACGCCTGTGAAGTCCGCACCTGATTATCAGGGACGACACTTTCATCTTTTAATGATTTTTTATCGTTTAAGGAGGTGTCTTCCAAATTTAAAATCCAGTTTAGACGGAAAGTGTCGTTCCTGATTAGACTTAGACACTTACGCACATGTATAAAGCCTAGTTATCCCACAGCGCGGCTAAACTTATAACACGGCATATTCTCATTCCCTGATTAGACTTAGACATTTACGCACATGTATAAAGCCTAGTTATCCCACAAAGCGGCTAAACTTATAACACGGCATATTCCCACTCCTGAGAAAATGGACCAATGCACTCCCATAGAGGAATTTTAAAGTCAAATGCCTTATCAAGGAGGAAATGTAAGTTTTAGTAGATTTACAAATAAGAAACATCGATATAGTGTAATAAGAAATCCTCATTACAAACATGAGGGAGGTGTTTAATGGCATCTGATACTTGTTTTACTAAATTGATTTTAATTTTGAAATTCCCATTATTTTATGGAAAAATATGTGAGTGTTTTAATGAAACTATGCTTTCGTCCCTGTACCAACTTTTAGCTGTGAACGAGGCCAGCTAGGCTCACTCGGTAACTCTACTTTTCTGTATAGCGAGAGATTAGTGATACATTGTCCACATTCCGGTGACACTAACGATGTCTTAGCGGTTCCTGATACGGATTTTTGTACGTCACATACAAACGTTACAAGTTTGCGCTAACTTACACTTTATATGTATGCTTTTGAATCTGATCCACGTTAAATTACATAAAGCAGTAGCCCATCATGCTGTTTTCATATGGCCCGGCATCTGATATTGTTTTATATACATGTATTTAATAACATGTTCAAACATTCAGTTCAATTTTTGTCAAAAAATATTTGAAAACAACTTTTAACATAATTTAAAAAAACAACAGCTGTAGTGGGTGTTTAAAAAAGATCAGTGTAGCAGTTTTTGCGGCATGTATAATGGCTCGCGGGTCTATATGGACGCATAGTTCACATTATTTCAGAATTTAATATGCATTATACTTTTTTATTTTATGCCGCTTACAAAGAATAGTACTTGATTAACGATCTGTTAATATGTTTCATGTTATATTCTATCTATCTATACTGTTTAACTACCCTTGCGGGTATTATTGACAGTAGTCCAAATATAGGAGTATATTGACAGGTGCGCAGTCAGTGCAAGATAAAAGTGTTAAAAGTGAAAAAGTGAGAAAAATAAAAGTATGTTAGATTTATCATGCATGGTGAAGTGATTTAAAGATAAAAACTGATAAAAACATGTCTCTTGGAGTTCAAGGGGCAGAAGGAGAAAGCAGGGACCGCTTAAACCCTTCAAGATCAGGATGTAACACTGTAGTGGCAGGGAGGTTGTTCCACATCACAATAGCACTTAGGAAAAATGTAAACTTATAATAATTTGCAGTGGTATTGATCTGTCTGAAAGAGAGGGGATTCATGTGACGAGTGAATCTGGTGGTTCGCTCGATATAGGATGGTAGGGACACGGCCACTAAACCTTGAACAATTTTGAAAAAAGATTATTAAGTGTCATTTCGTCTGTCTTGTAGGGTCTGCCAACCAAGTTCCTGTTTCATGGATGTGACACTGTCATATGGAGAATAATTATGCTTGACCCAGCAGACTGCTCGACGCTGTACATTTTGAATTTTGTGTATACAGTAGACTCTCTGTAAACCGGACGGGCTGGGGACCGGCTTGATCGTCCGATTTACAAAGAGTTCCGGTTTACCAAGAGTATGCATGATGGCGAAATATACATTGTATGCATTGTGTACAAAATCATATAAGAATAAAACAAACCATATACATTTACATGTACCATGTGATAACTGTACTCATGTAAGGTTTATGTTTAAAGCATTCTTCAAAAAATGTAAAATTTTTTCGATTAATAGCAAAAAACATTCCATACCGACTTGTTTTGATTAATCCCAAAGTGAGTGCGGTGCTTTATACATTTACATACGTGACATTTGTCATATAGGCGAGTGAGTCGTGTTCGAGTTCGCTATAAATAACTCTGAATTAAATAAACCTGAAAGACAATTTTTGACGCATAACGATTTGAGAAGACTTGTAGATTTGAGACTATTAATGCTGAAAATTCGTTTGAAATAAAGAAAAGGCAATGAATGAATTTGAAGAAAGATGGTTGGATATTTAACGGTCATATTTCTCACAGCTTTATCTGACAAACAAACAAACAACCATTTAAGCATTGAAAACATGGCTATAAGATCTTTTAAACTACCCGAGAAGATCAAAAGAAAGTGATCGTCGCAACGGCATGCATTAATTTTGTAATTAAATTGTTTATCATAAGCTTAATAAAACGATCGAGTCAATCACTTTTTGGTTTTAACGCACGTCTATTATAAACATTCACAGTTTGTTTTACATTATTTAATCGGACTTCTTTAGCGCGGTAATACGGTAGCACTAAGGTGACATCACCGCTCTCAAAAACAAAAAAGTCGGGAAAACATAACTTCGCCAAAAAAAAATTAACTCGGGAAAACACAAAATAAGTCTGTTTTCAGGAGTTGTTTTTTTTTTTTGGGGGGGGGGGGGGCGACGGGAAAACAAAAGTTCTGTTTTCACGTCTTTTTTTTTGGAGCGGAAAACACAAAACTTTTGTTTTCCCGTCGCAAAAAAAAATAACTCCTGAAAACAGACTTATTTTGTGTTTCCCCGAGTTAATTTAATTTTTTTTTGCGACGGGAAACATAATTTGCGTTTTCCCGACTTTTGTTTGGAGCGGTGATATCACCTTAGTGCCACCGTACATTGTGTTGGTGAACTTTCTATGTGTGTATGTACGCCACGAATAACCTGTATTGAACTGTTGACCTATCACGGCTGGCTAGCTTTGCTTTCGTTTTGACAAACGTTTAATTGAAACTGTATGTAAACGGATTTTGTTTAAAGTACACCATAATTGGCTAGAATACTTTTTGTGAATTATGCCTAGCGTCTAGAAAAAGGCCTTGGCAAACAGCGTAGACCAAGATGAGACGCCGCATTATGCGGCGTCTCATCAGGGTCTTCGCTGTTTGCTTAAAGGAATGTTTGTAAGAAATATTATAAATATAGAAATAAATATACTATACATCCCTAATTTTGGAAATAAATTGATCCAATTGGGAAGGATGGGAGAGTCCACTAGGCATAAATGGGTTTAACTGCATGCTTGCCATTTGATGGTTCAACAAGCAGGTCGAGCCCTCGTAGTATAGAAATGTGATAGATAATTTAACCCACATAGTGGACAAGTTGCACATAACACATTTGAACTTGTTGGTAATTTGATTCAAACCAATTCTATAAACACGCATCCCGCGATCTTTTTAGCTCTGTGTCAAGGTCGCGGTCGGTATTTATTGCTGACATAATACTGCCGCGTCGCCAATATCGGAATTCTCAAAAGCGGAACAAAATGAGCCTCGTTCTGGGAAAACTGGGTTTAATGCATGTGCGAAGAGAGTCGTGTCAAATTGGCCTTTGCAGTCCGCCCTAACTAATAATGCACGACACATTCCGCCTTAACCAGATTTGTGTCAAGATGAGATTTCCTATAAACGAAGTATTCCATAAAAGCGGAAAGTGGCATCCCTGATTAGCCTCTATGGACTGCACAGGCTAATTTGGGACGACACTTTACGCACATGCATTTAGCACAAGTGTCACAGACAGACGCTTAAATATTGTTTGTTTTTTCGCCGTAAGCTGTATTAAGCCAGCTTTTCACCCTGACTTGACCTTTGTAAGTGTCCAATAATACTCAAATAAAATTTCCCGCGGCTAGGTACGAATGAGTACACTTCATTTATTCCATTGGCTGATTTGAGTATAACACCAGAACATTGGAAACATATCCGCGTCTTTGTAACACTGTTTTACTGCATGAAACAATTTTATCTCTAATGAAAAGGCTCAATAGATAGAACAGTTTTACAATCAATTTTCGACATAAATACAGTTTGTGCGTTCACCTTTTATTTTCAGAGAATTACCAGCGCAAAAGCGTTTATATAAAGGCTATGTTGTCATATTTAGTACTTACTTGCATTGCATTTCAACCCGCGAGGTTTCGGCGGCCATTTGTGAAAGTCAGAGTTATATACAGTTCATCACCGGAGTTCGCAGAAGGGGTTGCGATCATTGTGTTACACCGGTCTTACTGACAATAACGTAGCGACTGTAATGCATTGCATTCCAATCCGCAAGGTATCAAGGTCAGTTTGCGGTCAGTTGCAGAAATCTTTATGTAAACGCCGTCTCGTAAACTTTGTGCACTTGAAGTCTGTTTTGATCAGAAAGATACTAAATAAAGATATTCGGCGATATTATTGTGGTATGTCAATCATCGATTTTTAATATGGTTTCAACATTTGCATGATAAGAACCAATTTTGATAAAATTTATTAGAAATATTTATCCATTTAGACCAGTTTATTAAGCATGAGCACAATAATTCACTATACTATAAGTATGCAATTAAATAAGATTCGAGTATTGCCGGCTGACCTATATGCACTCGTTTATTTTCATGTTTCTTGTGTTTTTCTATTCTGTAAATATAGATATCTGAGTAATAATATCACATAAAGCAAAATAAGCCACGAAATCTGGCGCAACACCCCGTAATTGATTTGCTTATGATGTAGCTAAGAACTGCGCAGAAAAAAGGCATCCGCTACTTTTTATCTCATAGAGATAACTTTTGATCGTTCATAAACATCGACCACAATCAACGCCGTATATCTTTTTTAAAGATATTTCTTGTTATTAATACGTTTTTCTAATGACAAATATGATTATAAAATTGTGTCAACATCTTATCAAACTTTAAGACTGTAATGGCCATAAAATAATTATTCACCAATGCTCTATAACACTAAAGGCTTGAAGATTATTCGTCGACAATGCTCGATATCAATTAACGCTTGAAAATAATTCTTCAACACTGCTCAAGTTCACTTAAAGCTTGAAAAACAGAGAAAATCAGGAAACAAAACAATAACAATGAACTGGTCTATAACAACGATTTGCATATGTCTCGCTAGCCTTGTTGTTTAAGCGAATATTGACATTAAGCACAACGAATATAGATTGAGTAATCTCAATTTGTTTAACGAGCAATGTTTTATATTATAACATACACCATAAACACATACTTAAAAGTCGTATAAAGAATCATCGAATTGACACGATTGAACTGATTAAACCCGATGATGTCAGTTGAAGTTGTCATTAAAGGAAGATGCACAGGGAATGCCCTATTTGATTAGATACGCCCGATTTTAAAACTGTCGCCATACCCGGATTAAAATTTATTGGTAGGCACGCTTTTAACCTCGGCTAATTTTGTAAAATCAGCAATAATTTATCTATTGTACCGTACACTATAAACACATTCTTTAAAGGGACCTTGTCATGTTTTGACAATATTTAAAAAAAGTGTTTCAGATTTGCAAATGTTCGTTGTTTTTATGATATTTGCCGCGATGAAACAGTAATACTGAACATTTTCCATGCTCTAAAGTATCCATTATACGCATCTTTTTAATGATTTAAGAACTTGAAAATTATAAAGCGTTACACACGCTAAACGATTGAATAATTTGGAGTGTTCTGTTGTTATAGTTATATTTTGTGACATTACAAGGATTGCTAATATAAAGTATAAAATACTCCGCTCTCTGCATGCCCTGTATGATAACGGATGACCGATTGGTTTAAGGGATGTACTTTTACTCCAAAGGTCAATTGTTCGAGCCCAGTTGAGTATTACTTGTTGTCTTTCTTAAATTGTGTTCTTGGTGTTTATTTGAGCTATTTAATTCCAATATTTACATTTATCAATTGCAAGCATTTAATGACGAACTCCAATACATACCAAACTCCATTTACAGACCCCTTTACAGTCGATGATGTGATTTTTATGTGATAAGTTGTTATATAATCATGCCAATTAAAGCAGTGTCATATAAAGTTCAACATAAAATACACATTCAATAATTTGCAGTTTGCTACCTGTACAATGAAGACGACTTGAAATAGAATGTACTGATGATATAAATTAAACGATGACACAGTACTACTAGTATGCTGTCATATGTCGATGATGAATAGAAATATAAAAAAAAACTTTTTAAATATATTATAAGTTTAAATTACATCATCGGGGGGGGGGGAGGGCGGCGGGGTGAATACCTCGGGGCTGGTGGGCACGGGGAGTATGTCCGTACACCAATTTACCTAACTAATGAAAGATTGGACGAATTTTGAACTATATCTGCAATTTACAGCGATTTATTTTTTACTGAAAGCTGATACATTTGTGAGTGGTCTTCTGATGTGGTGTGGAAACCTTTTAACCCAGAGGAGATCCCACATGTCCGGTATAGTGGCCATCGACTAAGCTCACGTTCGCAGGGAGCGGGGATTGACCAGAGCTAACCTATGTGAGAAGCACCTGAGAAACAAAGATCTTTAAATACATATGTTTAACCTATTTATGCCTAGCCTCTAGAAAAAAAGGCCTTGGCAAACAGCGTAGACCCAGATGAGACGCCGCATAATGCGGCGTCTCATCAGGGTCTGTGCTGTTTGCCTAAAGGAATTTCTGTACGAAATATTCTAAAAATAGAAATAAATATACTAGACATTCCTAATTTTGGAAATAAATTGATCCAATTTAGAAGGGTGTGAGAGTCCACTAGCATAAATGGGTTAAATGTTTCAATCACCGCGTTAATCGGGTTTGCGTTATTATATGTCCATGTGTCGGTTAGGTCAAGCGCAAAGTACAATTGACTTCACGTATAGCGCACATATAAAAACATTTTACTGCAACTGTAGATACGTTGCCAGATTGTTACACGAATCGTGGTATTTGGTGTTCTGGTTCAAACCAAATGGTGCTTGCCTGGATTTATTGTGACACCACTTGATCAAAACCATCGAGCGGCCTTTTACGTCATCTGGTTAACAACATTAGAACACATTAGAACCAATGCGATGAAGTGGGCCATTATAGGTTCTGGCGGCGATGAAGGGGCTCTGTTCATACAAGGAGATGGATGCTGTGTATGGCTGTCAAACTTGAATAAAGTGTCACAAAATGATAACGCAACGGGGAGTATGGAAACATGCACCTTTATGTTGATAACCGGTCGCTTATATAAAATATTTTGTAAAACCATGAATATTCTCCAGTGAACATTAAGGTCTCATTGGCCATCGTGCACTGGGATTTATTTGGATCAAATTTTTTTTTGGTTTATACCAGGGTTGCCGGGGTAAATTAAACCTATTTTGGCTCAAAATTAAATATTTTCCCCTGAAAGGTCACAGGGGCAGTTCAGCATATAGGGTAGTCGTAAAGACTTGGCGATGCCTTAAATTAACTCTGACATTCTTACACATAAAACATAAATATTCCCCTGCATGAAATTTGGTTATTTTGCTTTTTTTTAAATTTCGTCGGCACTTTCATACGCGTATTTTGCATTTCATTTATTGCGTTAAGTAATATAGGACTCTGTCACGCGTGAAACGGTGGCGCTCCGCGTAAAATCGCCGTGTCAACTAAGCAATAAACTCATGTTATGCAAATAGGGGACGCCACTGGAGGAGATAATGTCTGGCAATAAAAAAACACGTGAAAAAAACAACGAAGTTAGTTACTTATTTGCGCGATTATAAACAAACTGTTGAACTGAAGGTGCAAATATAGTTAATTTAGTAAGCAGTGCAGTACTAAATCGTTGTAAAATGTTAACTTTGCAACATGGACAGTATTAACGTTGCACATAAAACGTTGCTAGTCTATGTGAGAACAGATACCATCCAATACACAGAATTACTGGATGCGCAGCAGAATAGTATACTAGTACGTCGAGCGTATTAACCCATTTGTGCCTAGCGTCTAGAAAAAAAGGCGTACACAAACAGCGCAGACCCTGATGAGACGCCGCATCATGCTTTTTTCTAGACGCTAGGCATAAATGGGTTAAGCTTCTCGCAAATGGTATTTTCCGGTGGATGTGTATGTGTACAAAAATAGGTTCTTCAGTTACATACTCAATTAAAAAAGTAACAATTAACAAATGTTTTTGAATATTAATTGACAAGATAATATATAGTTATTCTAAAAATAACAGAATTAACGGAAATAAAGAGAAAGACCAAACGATTTTCCATAATTTAAAATTCATCGCGGCAAGAATACGTATGACAGGATAAGTCAAGAAGTTGAGTCGCGCTCTGTAAAAAGGGTGTTTAACGCATGTGCGTAAAGTGTCGTCCCAGATTAGCCTGTGTAGTCCGCACAGGCTAATCAGGGACGACACTTTCCGCCGTTATGGGAATTGCGTCAGGAAGAGTCTTCCTTTAAACGAAATATACAATAAAAGCGAAAAGTGTCGTCCCTGATTAGTCTGTGCGGACTGCACAGTCTTATCTGGGACGTCACTTTACGTACTTGCATTAAACCCCCTTTTCACAGAGCGAGGCCCTATTATTTATCTTAATACCGGTAAATCTTCATTCACCCATCATTGTATTCATAAGGAATGTTGACAGTTACAATACCATTAATCTGTACACTTTCAATTGCGATAGAGCCTAGAATGGTGGGAGCCTAACCTGTCATGACTTCAAACTCAAACAATTTCATTTAAGTAAATGAAGGCCACCGACCCAATAATACCCAAACGATATACAATCACATAGTTGCCCTGTAACTATTTGCTACTAACTTAAACACTGTCTATTGTTGATGACAATATTGGGAGGGTCAGTGTCCGGATGGGCATTCGTCCGGGAGGGCGTATGTCCCGTTATGCTTAAAATATCGACAGAACCAATTTTTTTATTCAATAAAACCGCTTATATCAGGTTAGTAAGCAATGGAAATGTGTATGGGTTGGTGAACTTTGAAACCTTAATCTAACTTAAATACTGTTCAAAACGACGACATATTAAACATTTTGTCTGTCTGTCTGTCTGTCTGTCTGTCTGTCTGTCTGTCTACCTGCCTGCCTGCCTGCCTGCCTGCCTGCCTGCCTGCCTGCCTGCCTGCCTGCCTGCCTGACTGTTCAAAACGACGACATATTAAACAAATGAGCATTCTGTCTGTCTGTCTGTCTCTTTGTCTGTCTATCTCTCTGTCTGTCAGTATGTCTGTCTGTCTGTCTGTTTGTCTGTCTGTCTGTCTGTGAAAAGGGGGTAAAATGCATGTGCGTAAAGTGTCGTCCAAAATTAGCCTGTGCAGTCCGCACAGGCTAATCAGGTACGACACTTTCCGCCTAAACTAGATTTTCGATGAGAAGAGACTTCCTTTCAACAAAAAATACAATACAGCCTGAAAGTGTCGTCCCTGATAAGCCCGTGTGCACTGCACAGGCTAATATGGGACCACACTTAACGCACATGCATTAAACTCCCTATTCACAGAGCGAGGCTCAAATGTACAAACGCTTTTCATCTAACAGATTACCCCGTTTAAAGATTCCTTAATACATGTTGATCTGGTAGTTTGCAACGTATAACGGTGAATGCGGATGTTGATTCATATATTTGCCCGTAAGAAAAAAAATTGAGAATATCCCAAACAAATCTTTATACACGTGAAGGCGATTCATTTTTTGTATTGTTTAAAGGAAGTGCAGTCTGCACACGCTAATCTGGAACGATACTTTCAACTTTTATAGTAAGAAAGTCTCTTCTTTTTACTAACGTCCGGCTTTGTTTATATTCATGTGTGCCTGGTCGCGATCCAGCAAGCACGTGTTGTACGAAATTGACTGGGGAATATCTTTACACCCAGATAGTGGACAAGTAGCAAATAAAAATGGCGGATATTAGCGAGTCATTTTTTTTAAACTTTTTATTTTAGCTCGATTGCATAGGAAGCCAAATGCTTATTTGAAACGCCCCCGAGTCCGTTTTCTGGGACTAGAACCAGTACTTGGTGTCTACGGGGGAAATCTGAGAACGCTCAACAGTGGGGATCGAACCCATGACCTCCCGGTCGCTAGGCGAGCCTTTGACCGTTTTAATAAAGCCTCGTTCTATAAGAAAATTGGGCTTAAGCCATGTGCCTAAAGTGTCGTCCCAGATTAGCCTGTGCAGACTGCACAAGGAAATCAAGAACGATACTTTCCACTTTTTATGGATGTTTTCGTTTAAAGAAGGTCTCTTTGAGACGAGGCAGACAGTGTCGTTCCTGTTTGCGAACTGCACAGGCTACCGGTTATCAGGGATGGCACTTTACGATCATGCATAAATACCGTTTATCTCAGAACGAGGGTGAATCATTTGAAAAGCTTGTTTAATAAACTTCGTGTTTAAGAATACATGTAGACGCCTTCTTGCAAACGGAAAAATAACATGCAGCGAATCAAAGAGATCATGCATTTAACAGGCACAATAAGAAAACGTGTCAAATAAATAAATAAATGCCTCCGTTTGTGCTCAATCATACGTTTACAGAAATCGAACGAAACTGTTTCTACCAACAACGGCTTTTCCAAAAACTAAGTCACTTCTCTTGCGATATCACGAGTGATGTCCCTTTTTCACTAAATGTGATTGGAAGGCATAGTTTTATGTTCTTTCATCCAAATATTTTCCAATTGATATATCAGCAGGCATACCATAGGTATGATGTAAAATCTTATAATTGGTTAATATTGAAAACGAACTTATAATAGCCGCTCAATATGATTGTTCTTATTTATTTGCACCTCGCTCTGTGAAAGGGGGGTTTAATGCATATGCGTAAAGTGTCGTCTCAGATTAGCCTGTGCAGTCTGCACACGCTAATCTGGAACGATACTTTCAACTTTTATAGTAAGAAAGTCTCTTCTTTTTACTAACGTCCGGCTTTGTTTATATTCATGTGTTCCTGGTCGCGATCCAGCAAGCACGTGTTGTACGAAATTGACTGGGGAATATCTTTACACCCAGATAGTGGACAAGTAGCAAATACAAATGGCGGATATTAGCGAGTCATTTTTTTTTAACTTTTTATTTTAGCTCGATTGCATAGGAAGCCAAATGCTTATTTGAAACGCTCCCGAGTCCGTTTTCTGGGACTAGAACCAGTACTTGGTGTCTACGGGGGAAATCTGAGAACGCTCAACAGTGGGGATCGAACCCATGACCTCCCGGTCGCTAGGCGAGCCTTTGACCGTTTTAATAAAGCCTCGTTCTATAAGAAAATTGGGCTTAAGCCATGTGCCTAAAGTGTCGTCCCAGATTAGCCTGTGCAGACTGCACTAGGAAATCAAGAACGATACTTTCCACTTTTAATGGATGTTTTCGTTTAAAGAAGGTCTCTTTGAAACGAGGCGGACAGTGTCGTCCCTAATCAGTGAACGGCACCGATCGATCATGCATTAAGACCATTTATCTCAGAACGAGGCTGAATCAAATGAAAAGCTTGTTTTCTTAATTTCGTGTTTAAGAATACATGTAGACGCCTACTTGCAAACGGCAAAATAACATGTAGCGAATCAAAGAGATCATACATGTAACAGGCACATTAAGAAAACGTGTCAAATAAATAAATAAATGCCTCTGTTTGTGCTCAATCATATGTTTACAAAAATCAAACGAAACTGTTTTTACCAACAACGGCTTTTTCAAAAACTAAGTAACTTCACTTGCGTTATCACGAGTGATGTCTCTTTTTCACTATCTGTGATTGGAAGGCATAGTTATATGTTCTTACATCCAAATATTTTCCAATTGATATATCAGCAGGCATACCATAGGTATGATTTAAAATCTTATAATTGGTTAATATTGAAAACGAACTTATAATAGCCGCTCAATATGATTGTTCTTATTTATTTGCACTTCGCTCTGTGAAAGGGGGGTTTAATGCATATGCGTAAAGTGTCGTCTCAGATTAGCCTGTGCAGTCTGCACACGCTTTTCTGGGACGATATTTTCAGCTTTTATAGTAAGAAAGTTTCTTCTTAACAAAAAATCTAGTTTAGGCGGTAAGTGTCGTCCCTGATTAACCTGTGCGGACTGCATAGGCTAATCTGTGACGACACTTTACGCACATGCATTATACTCCATTTTCACAGAGCGAGGCTCATTTATTTGAATAGTATTTTAAATAGTGTTATGTGCGGAATACAGGCTTGGCTAAGGAATGTGAAATATATTACTGGCACAGTAAACTTTAAAAAATATTTCATTGACAACTTTTCGCACGTCAGTAATTTAATTGAACTATATAAATCTTGCCAGTGTAATCAATTAAACTCATTAATGGTAACATGACGTAATATACTTGGTACTTATTGAATTAATTAACATTGTAGTGTCTGATACGCAAATGTTCATGTCAACATTTTAAAATTTTGAAACAACAGTGGATGGAACCTTATTGAGTTAATCTTTATTTCTTAATTTTGCATACAGTTGCAAAACGAATAAAGTTTTATTTGCCTACCAGCTGAATCCTTAGATTAGTATTTCTAATTACTCAAACACTGAACTGCACTCTTCATTTTAAAGTACAAGACAAGTGCTCTGCTCAAACTACCTTACGTTTGATTTTGTCAGAAAAAATAAATTTATTCAACTTTTAGCTCCACTGACCACGGGTCATTTATAGCAAACTGTCATAATATAGTAATTTAAACATTGCACGGACATTTGTCATTACGGTATATCAGGTGCGTTGCTTAAGTTATTGACCTGTGTCGACGATTGGAAAAGTTTCACAAAGGTGAAACTTTACGGGCCATTACAATCACGCAAGTAGCAGTATTTGGTACACGATAACCGCGTGGAGTTCCCGCAAACAGACAGTGTGACTCAACTTTTAAATATGATACTTTCCCATTCAAACCCAGAGTTTTTCAAAAATCCCCAATTAAATATTTTGTTTTAGTATTTAAAATTGACTTGTTCACAGACAAAAAAATACAAATTATCTTATGATAAAAAATGATTGAATGTATATATTACCGGTATATCCAAAAAATCAAAATAACATTCCAGACAACTTAAATGTTAAAACAGTTTTTGTTTATTGAAAATTAACAGTTATAAAACATTATTAAGCATTCGTAACGCTTTTCATCGATCAAACGAAGAAAACAAACCGTGTATTACCGACACAACGTTTTAATCACATGTCTGATTTTAAATCCTGTGTGATCTTGTAGTAGGGCTCGATTGCTCATTGTCGGCTCCGGTACGTCTTCAATGTACCCCGAGTATTATTAAGTATACTTAAATGTACCCCGGGTACGGAAAATATACTCAAACGTACCCGGGAATTCTAACGCTAAATTGGTCGTTATCGGCTTAAAAAAAATTAATTATGTTTATATTTATGTTCAATATGTTGTTAAATGGCCTCAATAAGTAAGTAAGTAAGTAAATAGTTTATTATAGTGACATGTGCATTCCATATAATACAATCAATAACATATACATATAAAATAAGCACCCGGCCCATTGGACCTATAAGTCACCTCTATATTATCGAAACACATACTTAAACAAGCATGTTGAGGAAGGTTTTGTTCAAAGAGAATTTTGTTCCGTATTCCGTAGCGTGTTTTACGACATCGGATTTTGGGCGGGAACAAAACTTGGGTACAGTCTAAACTGACCGGGTACGTTTTAGTATATTAAGCGCATCGGGGGTACATTTAAGTAGAACCCGAGACGACAATGACCAATCGAGCAGAAGAAGGGACTTAGTCTTTGCTTATAATGGTCCTCAGGGCAAGCAGATGTAGTAATGTTATCTTTTAACTTTAATCGCAGTCATTTAAAACTTTTAAAAATATTACAGGTTTGTTAAAAATTTAATGCAAATATATATTTTCAAAAATACGACAATCTGTGAACAAGTGCTTTTAAGACGTAACGCTTGGTAAACTCACAACCTTGCTTCACGTCTCCGAAATCAGGCCATTTTTGCGTGGGTTTAATATCTACATGTATTTCGTCCTAAGCTATTCACATAAACGCTCAGGTTCGAAAACCATTAACATGTAAACCAAAACAATTTTAAGACCTTCTTATACATATCGATTGAGACGCTTTTTTAAATTGAGATCAAAGGCAAAGTATACGAGCCTCTCTCGGTCAATAAAGGGTTTAATGCATGTGCGTTATGTGTCGTCCCATATAAACCTGTGCAGTCTATCCGTCTAAACTGGATTGTCGTCTGAAGAGACTTCCTTTAAACTATAAATGCAATACAAACGGAAAGTGTCGTCCCTGATTTGCCTGTGCAGACTGCACAGGCTTATCTGAGACGACACTTTACGCACATTTAACCCCATTTTAACAAAGCCTATTTATATATTGGAAAATATCATGTTCTTTATGGACTAAGTTCAAAGGTCATCTGACGACTTATGGGTTTTTCGTTGTTTTGCGACTTTATAATACGATTGCGCTCTCGTTTCTTTTTCTGCATCACAAATCGCAAATACTACCGACATGAGCTCAACAATCATTTTGTAATACGTATCTAGGATGCACTTCATGCATCCAACCTTCAGATCGTTGTTTATTGGTCAATATTTGAGTCTTGTTCTGAGAAAACTGGGCATAATGCATGTGCGTGAAGTGTCGTCCCAGATTAGCATGTGCAGTCCGCACAGGCTAATCAGGGACAACACTTTCTGCTAAAATTTGATTTTTGCTAAGAAGAGACATCATTTAAACGTAAAATTCCATAAAACTGGACATTGTCGTCCTTGACTAGCCTGTGCAGACTGCACAGGCTAATCTGTGATGACAATTTACGCACAAGCATGACGCCCAGTTTTCTCAGAACACGACACAAATAATCATCAATCAAAACATACATATTTCGTTAACGACAAAAATGACAACATTTGGTTAATTCGCGATCGAAAAGTGTGTTTACGGTTATAACACGGGAAACTAAAATTGTATGTAACTGGTTAACCCATTTATGCCTAGTGGACAAACAATTATATCCGCTTACTTAGTAATCAATCAACTCATTAAAATTGACGTTAAGCTATGTAATTGTTTCCCTTAACATACATAAAGAGGAATACGGATATGTAGGAAACACACTTTTTAACCTGATCAACTATTTGTTAGCAATTTGTGTCCTCCAAAACAAACGTTATTTCGTGCAAAATTGCACACAAGCAATTAAATTTATTATAAACGAAAACTTCAAGTCTCATGTTCCATAACTGCTTAGGTGTCATGTGAACAGCAATTAACACATTTATGCCTAGTGTACTCTCCCATCCTTCTAAATTGGGTCAATTTATTTCCAAAATTAGGGATGTCTGATATATTTATTTCTATATTAAGAATATTTCTTACAGAAATTCCTATAAGCAAACAGAGCAGACCCTGATCTCATCTGGGTCTATGCTATTTGCCAAGGCCTTTTTCGAGACGCTTAGCATAAATACCACTCGTTCCGATCAGGGCCCGTATTCACCAACCCATGCTTAGACTTAAGAATAAAGAATAGACGTAGAACCAAGACAAATACGTCAAGTGTTTGAATATATACATGCTTCCACTGGCGATAATTTTATAATTTTATTTAACAAAATGTTCTACATATATGATCGGACATGAGTTGTCATATCATACCATATTTTATTAAACGAGCTTAGGATTTTGTGAGTAAGCCAGCCTTTGGCGAGCTTACTAACGAATTTCCAGGACGAGTTTAATAAAATATGATATGATATGACAACGAGTGTCAGATCTTTTTAATCACATGCTTTTTAACTAAATAAAATACATATTATAAATTGACCAAACAAATGCTGATAGATCTAAAATTTGTTTACTATCGTGACGTCATTTCATGTTGACGACGTCATTTTACCAAAATAAAGCCATGCGATTGGTTAGTCATTGATTCTGTGGCCAATGAAAACGCTTAAAATGTTGTATTACAAATGTGTTATATAAGTTTTTTTACTAATGTCTGTATTACATTGAAAACAAGGTAAAGCATGTTATTAATGACGAATGCTGTATATAGAGGTGGTAAGTACCATGTTTGAGTTAAACTAAAAGTAATTAAAGAATATTTGACTTGAAAGAAAAAAAATATTCTTAGACTTAGAATTGTTTGGTGAATACCGGCTCTAGTATACAGGCTCAAGCATACATGCTTTGGTAAACAAGCTCTAGTATACAGGCTCTAGTATACAGAATCTAGTATACAGGCTCGAGTATACCGGCTCTAGTATACAGGCTCTAGTTCAGGGCTCTAGTATGCAGGCTCTAGTATACAGGTTCTAGTATACAGGCTCTAGTATACAGGCTCTATTATAATACAGGCTCTAGTATACAGGCTCTAGTATACGTGCTCTTGTATAATGCAGACTCTAGTATAATACAGGCTCTAGTATACAGGCTCTAGTATACAAGCTCTAGTATACAGGCTCTAGTATACAGACTCTAGTATACAGGCTCTAGTATACAGGCTCTAGTATAAGAGCTCTAGTATACAGGTTCTAGTATAATACAGGCTCTATTATACAGGCTCTATTATACAGGCTCTGGTAAACTGGCTCTAGTATAATGCAGGCTCTAGTATACAGGCTCTAGTATACAGGCTCTGGTATACAGGCTCTAGTATACAGGCTCTAGTATACATGCTCTAGTATAATGCAGGCTCTAGTATAATACAGGCTCTAGTATACAGGCTCTAGTATACAGGCTCTAGTATACAGTCTCTAGTATACAGCTCTAGTATACAGGCTCTAGTATACAGGCTCTTGTATAATGCAGGCTCTAGTATAATACAGGCTCTAGTATACAGGCTCTAGTATACAGGCTCTAGTATACAGGCTCTAGTATACAGTCTCTAGTATACAGCTCTAGTATACAGGCTCTAGTAAACAGGCTCTAGTATAATACAGGCTCCAGTATACAGGCTCTAGTATACAGGCTCTGGTATACAGGCTCTAGTATACAGGCTCTAGTATACAAGCTCTAGTATAATACAGCCTCTAGTATACAGGCTCTAGTATTATACAGGCTCTAGTATACAGGCTCTAGTATACAAGCTCTAGTATACAGGCTCTAGTATACAGGCTCTAGTATACAGGCTCTAGTATACAGGCTCTAGTATACAGGCTCTAGTATAATACAGGCTCTTGTATACAGGCTCTAGTATACAAGCCCTAGTTTACAAGCTCTAGTAAACAGGATTTAGTATACAGGCTCTAATATACAGGCTCCAGTATACAGGCTCTAGTATACAGGCTCTAGTATACAGGCTCTAGTATACAGGCTCTAGTATACAGGCTCTGGTATACAGGCTCTATTATAATACAGGCTCTAGTATACAGGCTCTAGTATACAAGCTCTAGTATAATACAGGCTCTAGTATACAGGCTCTAGTATACAGCCTCTAGTATACATGCTCTAGTATACAGGCTCTAGTATACAGGCTCTAGTATACAGGCTCTAGTATACAGGCTCTGGTATACAAGCTTTAGTATACAGGCTCTATTATACAGGCTTTAGTATAATACAGGCTCTAGTATACAGGCTCTAGTATACAGGCTCTAGTATAATACAGGCTCTAGTATACAGGTTCTAGTATAATACAGGCTCTAGTATAATACAGGCTCTAGTATACAGCCTCTAGTATACAGGCTCTAGTATACAGCCTCTAGTAGACAGTCTCTGGTATACAGGCTCTAGTATACAGGCTCTAGTATACAGGCTCTAGTATACAGGCACTAGTATACAGGCTCTAGTATAATACAGGCTCTAGTATACAGGCTCTAGTATACAGGCTCTAGTATACAGGCTCTAGTATACAGGATATAAGTATACAGGCTCTAGTATACAGGCTCTAGTATAAAGGCTCTTGTATACAGGCTCTTGTATACAGGCTCTAGTATACAGGCTCTAGTATACAGGCTCGAGTAAACAGGCTCTAGTATTCAGGCTCTAGTATACTTGCCCTGGTATACAGGGTCTGACACAGGTATACAGGCTCTATTAAACCGTTAAGTATACAGTTTTTTAAGATTTCTTGTATTTATGTAGGTGCTGATAGACTATACAAACCGATAACCGATCTTTGTTACTATTTGGTTGTATCTGCGTTGTTCGTGTTCAACCACCAACTAAGATATCATTCTCACATACATAGAAAAAGTTCCATTTTTTATATCAATTCACACAAAAAATTTTAGCTTGCACCATCCATAATTATCTTAGAGGGGCTCTATGAAAAGGGGGTTTACTTTATGTGGGTAAAGTGTCGTCCCAGATAAGCCTGTGCAATCAGCACAGGCTAATCTGTGACGACAATTTTTCGCCTAAAATGGATTTTCGATTTGGATAAACGAAGAATAAAATAAAAGCAGAACGTCTCGTTCCTGATTAGTTGTGCGCACGGCACTTTACGCACATGCTTTAAACCACCTTTTCACAGAGCGCGACTCATTTATATTATCCATAATGCGACCGTCCTTTGTAATCAACGAATTGAATCGACCCTCCGTAGTAAATCTAGCACACTGCAAACATGATCTAATTCATCTGTTCAATTTTATTCAACGCATGAATCGACCCTCCGTAGTAAATCCAGTACACCGCAAACATGATGTAGTTTATCTTTTCAATTTTATTTAACGCTTTATTCACTCTGCAGGTCAATTCTTACAACAGTAAAAGACTCACGGTAAAACGTTATGGTAGGATTGCTTTACGTGGACTTGTTTGTGTTAACGTTATGCCTCACTGAATATTAAATTCCGTCATTCGACGTAAATGTTCGAAGCACATACCGAATCGAGAAAATCGGCGTAATCTTGAATTGAGGCCTGTATATATAAACCGTAGTCTTAAACTTCAATACAAATATTGTTTGTGCATGTGAGTGTTTTGATTTTAATTATTCTGCGAATCTTAGGACGAAGTGTAATTGTTTACCTGTAAAGGCTTTGGCCATTGCGTACGTATTCCATATACAAACGACAGGACTCGGAAAATGGGAAATAAGAATAAAAAGGAAAACGGAGACACAAAACCGGTAAGAAATTTAGAAAAATTTAATGGTGTTGATACATAATATAAAGTGATCGACCGTTTAAAAAATTCTCATACAATTTAATCGGAAAAAGGGCAAGTTTGGTGAATAATGTTTAAATAGTTCAACTGCTTAACTCAGATTTACGTCAAAGTGTTTCTCCACATTAAATATCAATAACAATTCAAAAACCTAATAATATCGTCAAAATATAAATTTGTTTAAGCTATAGCAAGAAAATGTAAAACAAATTTTTGGCTTTACGCCCAGAAGTATGCTGCGTTCCTTACAAAATGTTGCACTTTATATGAAACTGTTCCCCCATCGTGTCCTTCCGTTTTCTTGAAAACAAAGAGTTAAATATTACAAGAATCATAAAACAATATGGTTAAGATAACTAAGTAAAAGTAGGCGTAGTTGTAAGAAAGATATTCTTTCGACGAATTCCAAACGCTTAAAACGGCAAGTTTCTGTGTATGTGTGTCCTCTTTGTTTATCGGATAACTCATTTGTTGACCATAGCTATATGTGACGAGTTTAAAAATATCTATTTGGACAATCATACGAATGATTTGGGGTTTACATCTGCGCAGCTTTTATCTAATAATTTATGAAAATATTATACTTTTCGATTGTATTTGTTATACGTTTGTGTAAGTGCAATAAACCAATTGTAAGTGACATAAATGCAATAAGCATAGCTAAACAACGTTTCTTCATGGCTCGTTGGTTATAAAAATGATTATGAACGTTTATGGATTGTGGTTACGAAGGTAGAATGTATTTTTATTGGTGTTATCAATTTCAAGTTCAAATCATCTTTAAAGCGTAAGGATCAGTCATGATTCGTATTTTTGGATTTAATTTAAAACAAAGCATGTGCACATTCTTTTAAAACCGACATCTAATTGACAACAAGTTATCTTTCAAGAATTGCATTTGGAGTATATGTCAAACATGTAAATCACAAAGGAACATATCAAAACGCGTAAACTCTGCGTGCTCATAATAAGTATAAAAACTGCGTTAACATGCCTTTGTGCTCATCCGATTGTCAAATATTGCCGCGCTGTGAGAAAAGCAGGTGTTATGCATGTGCATAAAGCGCCGTCCCATATTAGCCTGGGGAGTCCGCACAGGCTAATCATGGACGTTACTTTCCGCTTAAACTTGATTTTCGTCAAGAAGAGTATTTCTTTAAACGGACAATACAATTAAAAGGTGAAAGTGTTGTCGCTGATATGCCTGTGCGGATTGCGATGTATATATATATATATATATATATATATACATATATACAAAAACCAATGTCAATTATTCGATAATGATCAACAGAAGCATTCCTGCAGCTTTAATGGCGTATCGAAGAATGTCAATACATTATTCTCACACATCGCTTGATTCTATACCGTGGGCAGACATTTATATTAAATCAAATATTATAGTTTTGTGCAGTCAATTGCGTCGGTTACTTTACAATCATTCAAATACCCCACATAGTTTGTTTACAGCAAATTGCGACGCTTTCTTTGCAAGTATTCAAATATCCCACGACCACAGAACTTTATAGTCGTGATATCCTGTTGGATTAGTGTTTGGGTAGACGGTTTAATGTGGGCGGACATCAATATTCAATCTTTTTTTTTGCAGCAGCAAATTTCGTTGCTTTCCTTGCACTTATACAAATCACCAAACTATATACTCGTTATATCCTCTTGGCATAGTTTTGGGACTAGACGGTCGGATTCTCGTGCTCTAGCTCTTTCATGGATAAATTCAACCACCGCGCAGTGATTCGACTGGAACCGGCATAGCTGGATCAAATTCCTGCCTTCATAACCAACCACGTGATGATAGCCTAGCCACTTGGTACAATTAAGTTCCCGTTGTTATTTTGTACTTTTTTATTAAGGTAAAAAAAATAGTATGAACCTAAACTTATACACTTTTTTCAAAATATAAATCATTTGATGCTAATTTTCATAATGTAATACTTGAAAAAACAAGAAATCCTACTACATCTGGTAGAATTTTCTTGTGATGGCAGAGATTGTATGTGAGGGCATTAAACGACAACGTTGCGTGGAGAGTGGGATTTAGTGTGATCGATAGAGGCAACAAACAATGAATGGTAAATCACATCGGCCTCATTGTATCAAATGAGATTATACATGTAATATTATACACTTTTAAAAATATTTTTAAAATCTACTTTTGTCTTGAACAATGGTTTGTTATTTTTAAGTTCACACTTAAGGAAAAGGACGTCTAAATAGGGCACGTTTATTTCTCACATTTTCTTTTAAATATCTTAAATGCAGACAACAAGGCGTGAATATTAAATGACGTTAGCTTCAATAGAATAATTGCCCAAACCCGTTAACCAGTACTGCATTAAAATTACATTCACAATAAGAAATTCACCCACAGATTAAACGACCGCCTGTGTCAAAATGCGTCTATGCCATGGCTTTTTCACGACTAGGGTGTTACACTACACCTTAATTTGTTATTTTTTAGTGCATTATAGATTTTATGATCGGCGCTTGGTTGATTTAATGTTACAAAAAAACTTCAATAGAAATAAGTCATAGGATACCTCAGGTTTGCTGCATAATGAAGTATTTTAAAAGTATATGAATGTGCCTACATTTTGGACTCCAGTTCAGGGTCTGTCTTATTGGGCATTCGTTATGAGCTATAATGTGCCGACATTTTGGACTCCAGTTCAGGCTCTGTCTTATTATAGGGGCATTCGTTATTAGCTATAATGTGCCTACATTTTGGACTCCAGTTCAGGCTCTGTCTTATTATAGGGGCATTCGTTATTAGCTATAATGTGCCTACATTTTGGACTCCAGTTCAGGCTCTGTCTTATTATAGGGGCATTCGTTATTAGCTATAATGTGCCTACATTTTGGACTCCAGTTCAGGGTCTGTCTTACCTACATTTAGGACTCCAGTTCAGGGTCTGTCTTACCTATATTTTGGACTCCAGTTCAGGGTCTGTCTTACCTACATTTTGGACTCCAGTTCAGGGTCTGTCTTATTGGGCATTCGTTATTAGCTATAATGTATCTACATTTTGGACTCCAGTTCAGGGTCTGCCTTATTATAGGGGCATTCGTCATTAGCTATAAGCTAAATATGTTCAATCGACTTAACCGATTTTGATAAACCATTTTTGTACAATAAGTGTAAAAAGTTCATTTTAAATGATAGTTTGTCGCCAATCATGATTCTAAATATAATTAACAACCGAACGCTAACTTAACGTTAAATTGGTTGCAACTCTATACTATAAATATCACACTCTATACGTACGGTTTTTACTACTTCAGTGTGCAGCTACCAGTGTTGACTTAATGGATACTAAAATGACGTTTTTGAACATTTTGCTATTCAGACATAAATTGCTTTTACCGACATGTAACGGTTCGCTGATCAGATAATTAATGTTAAAGCTCCCATAAATCTGAACAATTAAAGGTAACTTGAATGCTTGTGATATTCATAGATTTCAGTCCCCACTGTTCATGTTTCTATATGATGTTCGTAAATATAATATAAATAACCAGGGACGACACTTTCCGCCTTAACTGAATTTATGCACAATATATACTTTCTTTAAATAAAAAAGATCATAAAAGCGGAAAGTGTCGTCCCTAATTAGCCTGTGCGAACTGCCGAGGCTTATCTGGGATGACACTTTACGCACATGCATTAAACCCCCTTTTCTCAGAATGAGGCTTAAAAAGATTGTAGTCCTCACTCATATGATTAAATATACGGCAATGATCTGGTATCGCTATCGTGTCGAATTGTATGGAAAAAAGGGAATACACATTAAATACGAAACGCATTTACGCAATGAACAACCGCCTATATCTAACGGCGCCAACACTATATGCTTATGTACGCAATCAAATTCATTTGTTTTCAATTTACTCGTTTAACGATGTTTTTTTTATTGCAAGAACGATTATTTGATAGGAGAACAAACATAATGACAATAAAACACGTATTGCTTGTTTGCAAGATACGAGTCTATCTATATGGAAAGGGGGTTAAATGCATGTGCGTCTGGTTGGATGTGCGTGAAGTGTCGTCCCAGATTTGCCTGTCAGGGACGACACTTTCTGTTATCATTGTATTGCTAGTTAAAATGAAGACCTTTCTTGACGAAAATATAGTTTAGGTGGAAATTGTATTCCCTGATTAGCCTGTGCGGACTGCACATGCTAATCTGGGACGACACTTCACACACATGCCTTAAACCCTCTTTTCACAGAACTGGCTACGTATACTCGAGGATGACATTTGCAGATAAATATTTGACATCCTAATTAAACACTGACATGCAATCGGCTAAATGAAACAAACTTCTTCATAATAGCCGTATCTCAGTTTGGGATGGTATCTAATTTCACCAAAATCGTGTCTAAGTAATTTCTCGATGTTTTAATTTGCGTTATCTTTGCATTAATTTTATATCCGGAATTCGTTTGACTGATTACGCATTGGATGTGAATTTGAAACTGAATGCACACTGTGATGTTGTACTGATAACCTGCCGAGGTCACAGTGCACTGGGCCCATATCAGCATAGAGGAATACACTGCTTATATTTAAACAGTGCACGTACATGAAATGTCTAGTTAAAGCTTCTTTTGTCTTAATGTGATATCAACGTGATATCACACGTGCGGGGTAGTAGAGAAACCCTTTTCCTATCTGACGAATACAAATATTCAGAAGGAACACTCCGTTAAACTTTTAGTCCGCTTAGAAAAAAAAATTCTAAATAGGACCACTACTAATTTATCAGATGTTCGTCACGTAATAACTAACTTTTCATCGCCAGCCGGGCCCATTTCCCCCCGCGCCGGATTGTTTTAATGAATAGTTTTATTTTTTATTAATTTGGGTTAATCCCTTAAATGCTTGGAAATATATTATTATTGGCAAAATTAAGGTCTCTTGTCCTTTCCTGAACATGAATGTTCCCCTGAGTTTTTTCTGAAATAGCCAATGTTACCAATTATATTTTAAAATAAAATCATAACGCAATGTCGGCAAACATTTGTTAAATGTATTTAAAGGCAAGAAGAGGAAATGGAGGACATTAAGCTAAATGGAGTGCACACACGTGGCAAAATTAAAAATAATACTAACATCAAAATGTTGCTATTATGTTTAAATTTAAATGCGTTTTACAAAAATGTGAAAATGGTTCGTTTTTACTTGCGATTACAAGCTTTAATATTTTGTTATTAGGGTGAGTGGGTTGACCTCAGTTGAAAAACTGATTAATTTCATGTGGCCTATAGATGATATTTTTTGGCATATGAAAAAAATGGCAGCCTAGGATTTGTGCTGCTTTGGAAAAAAAAAGAAGGGATACATATAGGTGCCATGCATTCTTTAGTCTATGCATTTGAGGAAAATTTGCAAGGTCAGGTTTATAAAATACGAATAAAGTGCGGAGATGAGCAATGATGAATAATTGGATAAAAACAACAAGATTATAAAAATCAATGGAGATCCAGTCTTATCTCGCGGCCCTGTGTTATCTCTTGTGAACAACGAGACTTTGACGTCTACGTCCGCTTGATACCATTTAACATGATTTTATGACTTCGCACACACTAATTTTAAACAAGAGAAACATGACAGCTTTAATAAATTAAAGTGATATAACAACTACATAAAAGACACATATAGTACACTGTACGTGTTTCTGTCGCAATATTAAGCGATAATACGTACTATTAAAGTCCGCGTTGTCTCTTTTTAAAGTTTACCTTTCTGTAATGCCTTTGCGAACAAATTGACTATTTCATTTTCAAATATAAAGATTAAAGCATAACAGTTATGGTGAAATCCATATCTATAATCAGAAGTAATCTTTGTGATTTTAACTAAAAGCGTTCCAGAGATATTCATAAGCGAATCTTTGCATGGGTTAAGGTACATGTTTTTATTGAACATACATAGCTTCCGTTGCCATAAACTTCATCATGTATTTTGTCATGTTTTTTTTTAAGTATAATTATTTAAAGGTTATACTCAAATTTATAGTATAAAATTATTGTTGTGTTAATAATTGAAATAGTTCTTGAGATATTCATGAGAAAACATTGTAAAATATTACGATTGCTTTCTTTTTTTCTTTTTAGTGACATTTCATGAAATTATTAAGCAGTTTGACAAACAGCGGTAGGTTTCGATTCGCTAAGTTTTCAGATAAATGTACGGTCCACAATTTATGAGCTGTTATTTGTGTCCTATATTAGTTGTGTTCACACGTTAAATGCAAACTGTAGTGTTGGTTGTTTTATTTAGCGTTCAACCTATTAAGCGATCAACCTGTTCCAATTCATTTTAGTTTTTTAATTTAAGCGGTATAATATATAAGAAATAGCAAACAACACCACGGACCTTTTTTTCCTTTAAGTGACATCCTAAGCAAACCCTCCAAGATATGAAAAAGTGAACACGACGAAGTCCGCTTTATTGGTAACTGCTCGATCACTGGCCAAGATTTTTGTTAAATATTTCTTAAGTGGTTCACTTTTATTGACCATATATACCAGTTTATAATCAACTTTTCACCCAGAGGGTTTGATCGTTTTCGATTCTGTTTTTCAGCGTAGCTGTCTTCGATTGGCGTTGACCTTGATTTCGCGAGATTATTATAAGCAGCAGGAACCGTGGAAGACATACCTTTAAAAAAATACATCATGCTTCAGAACATTCCAAATTATAATTTAAGGACTGCATCTTTTTGTGTCATTACTTTAATCCCACTATATTGTATACACAAATTATATTATTGGTTTTTTTTGCGTTCTTTTAGAATTTATCAATTTTTCATCAAAACGCAGTTTGACCGGCACACTCTATCACTCAACCTTATCCATATGGAATCTGATTAATAAAATTAGAATATGAACAGGTAGTCAGATACAATTTAAAAATGTGCTTGATAAGTGTATAAAACAAGTGTCCATTGGCAAACAAAAACAACACGTTCAACTACATGGTGACAATTCCATATAGGTCCAGGTATTTTGTCCCTCACATAACTATCAACAGTTTTATAAGCATAAAACAAAGCTATTATTTGCTGTCGATGCAGCCCGTGTTGTCATCCAACGACAGCTTCATTCGGATGTGAAACATAATTCTGGGCCTGTGCTAACAACACATAAGCGACATTAATGTTGAGTAATTGTTTAAAGTAGGGATGTGAACGAATACTGGAAATGATATTCGAATATTCGTTTGTCATTATTCGAATATATTCGAATATTCGATTTTTAAACCTTCTTTTAAAATGTCCGAACTTAGGACCGTCCGGAGCAAGCAACGATTCCTGACTGCCACAAATACCATTATAAATTGTATCTTATGTGCAGCTTAAAAAACAGGATATAGTATATTTTTGTTAAGACCATTGATAACTATGCTCTTATTTAAAATAAATGTTTAGTTTCATAAGATGTAAGATATTTCAGGAAAACACATTACCGTAATTCTAATTTATTTCAATACTTATAATTGATCTTTTTGTTTCGCTTTTTTTTCCGGAATAAAAAACGATTCAAGAACGATTCAATCGATTTAGATTTGATAAATTAAATTATGATAAGATAATCATTGATCTGATATATGGATAACGGAATGAAAACATACAGTCCCGCGAGTTGAGTGATTGTTCCGTCGTCCCGATATGAGACAATTTGTTAAGATATTCGTAAAAACGTTCTATAATTTCACAATCAAATTCGCTATTCAAGCTCTGTGTGGCTTATCGCAAATCCCTTTATTGCCCCCTATTGACAACCCAGTTCTACTGCTCGAGTTTAACTTTACAGGCGCGTAGACAGCTCGTTAGACTTCATTTAAGATTTAACGGTGAACCATTCGTGAGGAAAAATCAGCATGTTCAAACTTGTTCTGTTTTCTGTTCTCTTCAATATATTAAAGGTACAGTAAGCTAAGTGAACAAAACAATAACTAAACTTATCAACTATGTAAGAATTAATCTTAATTGAAGCATAATGTTAGTGATGTTACGTATATTAATTCGGTAATTTGAAACGAATGAAGTTATCATTTTAAGTCCCCAATATTTAATGCTTAATGGCATAACCATTAAATATATATAAGCTATTTAAATACAAACTTCGGTAGATGTGATATTTTATGCATGTGCTTTCGTTCCAAAGAATTATTTTATGTCTATTTTACTCATTTCATATTTCAAATATCGATTCTCTCTTGCAAAACGCAGTGTTGCAAAACGCACACTTTAATTGCTTCAAACTTTATACAGCCGGGATTCGATCATAAATTTTGTGAAGTTATGTACAAAAGCACAAACTGTATTTACCCGGGATTCGATTACAAATCTTGTGACAACATATTTTAAAAGTATGTGTTCGTTTCGTGTTATTGCTTCATTGCACCCTACTTCGTTCCATGTGAATTACCGTGTCGCTAATGTAGACTAACCACAATATTTATTTATCATCACGATGAATTAATGAGTTTTGTGCTTCAATGCGTAAACATCATAACCAGACAGATCCTTTTAAAGCCCCATTAACACTCAAAATCAACGAATATTTCGTTAATTATTTCGTAAAATAAAGTTTACCCATACTTAATCAGTGTTCCGTATATAATGGCCACAATTTCAACGCTAGATGTGATCTGGTAACTATGTATCTTGTTAAACCTATGTAACCATGCCACATATAGCGTTAACATGTTGGCTATTGCTTTAATGAATACTGATTTTGTATGGGTTAACTTTGTTTTACGAAAATTTTACAAAATAATCGTTTATTTTGAGATTTAATGGGGTTTTGAATAAAGTCTTTAACTAAGTTTCTGGCTTATTACTTAACCAGTGGCCGCTGAGGGTTTGCATTGAGTTTATGAAGATATTCTTTCATTAAGTTCTTAAAAACGTCCACCTCTCGGTCACTAAAAGTTTTAGCCCGTTTTTCGCTTATTTCTATTGTGCCAGAATGCGGCAATATTGGACAATGTTCGTATGACAAATTGCGCGAAAACGACGTCATTTTCAGGGTTGCATTGTTGGTAATTTCACTGTGGTAATTCAACGAATTTCAAAGGTTATGTTACAACTAAGTTACCATCGTTTATACAAATACACTTATATTGCGGTAACATAACTATGCAAATAGCTGCGGTAATCAAGTTACTAAAATGAATATTAACCACTGTTTATACAATTGACCGCTGAGGTTAAAAAGCCTGTCAAAACACAGATTGTTAAATGTTTATAAATATACGTAAATGTTTTACATGAATTTACTTTCATTTTCGACTGATTTTCAGAAAATAGTTTGTACATATTGCATAAATATGTATTGATAGCAAAATGACGATTGGTTCCTTTCCTTATACCTTCCCTTCTGCCAATTATCATCTCGTTCATCGATAGAAGCTGTTATGAAAGCAATGACTTATAATGGAAACAAAAACTGCAACTTAATACATGTACTTATAACTTTTTTGGAAGTATCTTTGCTTTAAAATATAATATTCGAATATGAATGTTGAATTAGAATATTCGGCCGATTTTCGAATATTCGAATATTCGGTCCCATCTCTAGTTTAAAGTAATATACTTAGGTTTCGTCTGAAGAACTACGTGATTCTAGTCATTGGTGTTCAGTGGTGTATACTCCTATGAAAACAATAATTTAATAAATATTATGTAAATATGCAGGAAAATTAACGTGCGGAAATTGCAATTTAAAAAGGGTACATGTTTTATACGTTCAATATCAACCCCGACCCTTCTAAAATAAAAACACCGAAGCGCATATCATCTTATAATAGGTTTTTAACTTTTAAACTCTGCTTATATTCGTTATTGATAAGCGACCCTTATGTTTGACGAGCTCTTGTTGAGCAAAAATTTGTTGAGAACTGTTTTATGTTTAATGTTAATGCTATGACTCACCGAATAGAAAATGTTCAGGTAAATATTAAATCTTCGCCATTCACCGTAGTTATCGCATGCGGTCATTTAATGGCGCCCACGAAAGGCGGTTCAATCAGAAAGCCTGGATATATTAAACTTTGCTTTAAACTTCAATATACTTAATTTTCATTGAAATCTGTTAAGTTTCGCGTTTGAGTGTTTATCATGAATGCTTTGATTAAATTCATTTTGAATATCTTTGGACTGTTTGCAGTTGTCTTGATGCAAAGCCTTTTTCCATTTCGTATGAAGTACATCTTATAACGACTGGACACATAACATGACAAAAACATGTTAAAGGGAAATAGAGACTCAATACCGGTTAGATTATTTATACCAATACAATAATGTGTAAAGTAGATTTATCATTTAATATCATCAAATAATTGTCTTATATTTCTGAACGCATCTAAATCTTCCATATATATTATAAATGATTGTCCTAATGAACGTGATGTTGTAAATTCAACCAGACTTTTGATAGTAAATTCAACCAGGCGTGTCAGCAGAACCAGCGTTCTAATAACGTTAGACGAGCTCTGACACTTATGATTTACGTCGACGTCGCTCGCGACTCGCACCAGTGACTCCTCCCTGTATGTAGGTCTCCGTTATTACTTTACGCATAGCTATGTCATGGTTGACATTATAAATTACATGGTTGACCAAAACATTAAAAAAACTCGTTCAGCAGATAATTATCTCTGTTGAATGGGATTGAATCACCATCATCATGAACAACAACCACAGAGGTCTACGTTATCACTTTATGTATAGCTATGTTTTGGTTAACAATATAAAAAACATCGATAACCAAAATATCAAAACAACTGTTACGGTATATAATAAGATCTGCTAAATCGGTTTGAATCACCATTATCATCATCATCCTCATCGTTGTCGTCCTCATCATTGTCGGAATCACCATCATCATCATCATCAACCTCAACATAGTTGCCAGCAACATGATTGTTATAATCGTCATCAGCATAACTACTATATGGTTCAGCAGTATCTTAATCTTTCAATGTATCCTTTTTCATTTATTGTCATTGTATTAGACAAGACAAATAATGAACGTTTTCTTGATTGATTCCAGTCTAAAGATTATGATCAAACAAGTGTTGACCATGCTATAATGACAGCCTATGAAACAATTTTGAACATTGCCATTTTCAAGACCATAAAACATTATAATAACTGTCATTATACATCCTTGTTATTTGTATGACCATGAAGCCAGAGTAAACATTGTCTGTAAAATTGTCAAGGTCGAACATGGTCACCATAGCGGCTATAAACAATGGCATGAACAATGATTGCCTATAAATAAAACATGATTATCCTAAGGTACACCATCTTTGAATTTAACCATGGTCGATTATGTTTGAAAACATGGCGAGCCATCATGTGTCTGTGTACATTCCACAGGGAAACCGATGTATGTTAATTTTCGTTGTCTTCGTTTACAATTTAATTATACATGCTACACATACGATGTTATTTTCCTTGTTTCGCTACTTTAACATCTGTTTTTAACCATGTTGTTAGTGTTAAATTACACACTTAAAACATGGAAGTGCGGTCGCGTGTATTTCCAAAAATCCTGTCAATGTACCTTATGTACAATAAACGGCCACCGGAAAAACTTTGCGAAACCGAAATTTCGCAAACTTAAGTAACCTTTTTCTTGAAGATTTGCTTATTTGTGATAAAGTATAAGAGAAAAGTCTTACTTGTGATTAATAATTGGTTATTTTTGCTTAAATAACGCGTTTTCTTCACTATGTACTTTATTTGCAAAGTTGGGATACCCATGGGATTTTTGAATATTCCCATGGGAATTATGGTTTATCCCATGGGATTTTTCTCCAGCTTTTTTATGGGAAAAAAATCCCATGGGATTTCCAAAAAAATAAAACACGTTCGTTTAGGCTAAGTTATCGATTTTAAGATTTGTTAAAGCATTTGTGCTAATTTTCGTTCAAAAAAATTCACTATCGTTTTATATATAACAAGGTATCCAACTCGAAATAATCTGAAAACGGGGTGCATCGTTTTGAGCAGCCATTACTAAATTAATTTTGCAGCGATTTTCATGACCCAGTCTTATTCAACGCAGAAATGAATTTCCTTTTAGGAAATGTATATATCTTATAATATTTCTACACATACTGGGTCAAATTTTAAGAAATAACGCTATACATAATTCGCTTGACCCAGTTGTGATCGATCAGACCGTATTTATGAATGAAATCTCCAGTTGTAAAGACACACCTCCGCATTAAAATCACTCGTGTGTTTAAATTGTCAGTTAGTTGAAATGTATGTAAACAAAGGTTGCAAAATGCGCTGGACAGTTAGTTTTGATGCATAATGCAACGGCACGCACGGTAAGAATGTTTTTTCATACGTTTTATTGAATTATGGTATCGAGGTTCGTGAACTTTGCAGGGAAAATGCTCTTTACTCCGTGAAGATTTCAGTCATGAATACTGTCTGATCAATCACAGCTGGGTCACGCGAGTTGTGTATCGTGTTATTTCTTAAAAGCTGACCCAGTATTTGTAAAACAATTGCAAGACATATACATTTCCAGAAAGGAAATTTATTTCTGCGTTGAATAGGACCAAGATCGTGAAAATCGCTGCAAAATTGATGAAGTAATGGCTGTTTCAAACGATGCATCCCGTTTTCGGATGATTTCGAGTTGGATACCTTGTTATATATATATTTAACTTATTTTTTTTAAGAAAAGTTGATTTTTGGTTATACTATGATTACTTATCATTCAAAAAGATGTTTTCACTAATAATTATTATAGCCACACGCTAACCACCTGTGGCTGGACATACACCTTTAAAAAACACTATACAAATTCAAGTACTAATGCACTTAATTGATTGTAAACAATGACGGTTGAAATCCGTGCGTGGGAATTTTTCTGGTAACCAAGAGTGACGTCAACGTTCATGACGAACCTGTTAATATGACATTTATTTATTGATTGTTTCCAACTTGATTGAAAATTATGTTTTATGATATTTTAATACATGTAGTAGAAGTAGTTGTTTTCTCAACGAGGAGTACAATAGTTGTACAGTACTAGACACGAGTACTTGTAACTTTCAGGTTTCTCTTTATACCACAAACATTATATATTCATAAAATGATAAATATGTGTTTATAGAAATTGTAATTATAGCATTGTAAACAGACTAGAGAAATCTGAAAGTTTCACGCACAGGTCTGTGGCAATGGGGGTCTTGGGCTACTTTATAAATATGAGGTCGATATGCAATGCACATCGGTAGATTACGTCTACTGTAATTATTTGGACTAGGGAAGGGCCACAATTCCAACACATCAGCCCCGTTATGTCCTGAATAAAATACTTGTATAATTTCTTGAGTGCCAATTGCATCTTACAAATATCAAAAACATTCACGGCAGTCAATTCATTGTGTAGGCCTACTGGTCTTCATGGCAATAATGAACGTATTTAGTTTAATGGAGATTATATAACAAAGGGAACTAATTCAGCACCCTGAGTATTAAAATGTGTCTAGAAGACAAACGTTTGCATCTATTGCGGACTCAAATTCACAACCTTTTATTTGGCTAGGCTTTATCACAAGGTAATAGCGTGTACCAGTATCGCATCTACTATGATACATTGACGTATTGAAAAAAGTGAATAAGTCATACATGTTCCATATAACAGAGATATGAGGATTTAGTAAATTCAAATATATTGAACGCATTCACTTGAAATTTTGTAAAATTTTGTTAAATGTTAAAAGCAATACATATAATGCAGCGGTGTATGGTGAATTAGGTAGACAGACCCACAGTATGTAAATAGAAATGTTCATATTGTAAAATATTGGCTTAAAGTTGTTTTGAGTGAAAACATTATCATAAAAAATGTGTTTAACCAGGAGATAAATGATTGTGGTAAAGGGTTTAAACATTGGGTATCGAATTTGAAAAAGTTGTTAAATGATTATGTATTTTCATATATATTCGAATATGAAAATATGATTAATACAAAGTCGTTTTTATGTGAATTTAAATGTAGAATTGTAATGCTTTTAAAACAAGAATGGTTTACGATTATTAATGAAAGTTCTGTTTTAGATATATATAGGTTATTCAAAACAGCACTTAAATACGACACGTGCATGGATTTACTGCCAAAAAGTTTGCCTAAATATTTTGTTAAACTAACTCAACTTGTTAAATTGAAATTATAAATGTGTGTAAATATATATGAAGGAAAATCTATCCGTAAGCTATATTCTATCACAAATAATATTGTTTACTAATACTTAAGTATGAACTTACTGCTAGTGAATAGATATATATTTTACTACGGTAATATTAAGTCGTTCTTTTTTGTTAAATATACCTTGGCTCCAATTGTTATATTACATTTTGTATTTTGTTATAACCCATACGTTGTAATATATAGACACGTGGCAATATTTTGTATGATATTTTATGTATTAAGACGATGTACATTTGCATAAGTCTTAATAAACTCTAAAAGTTGAAGAAGGATAATAAGATATACGTCAAATATAAATTAACATAATACAGTATTCGACTGCACGCCTGTGCACAATCGGCGCGCATTCGTTTAAACGTTAATCATAAGAAAGTAACCCTGTTGATATATTATACTGTAACCGTAAAAACAAACACCGACACTAACACAGCTTGTTCATACAGTTAAAGCCTGTAACAATACCGATTTATTTTCGATTAAGAATGTGGAATGATTGGTTTTAATTAGTTCAACGACAATTTATCAGTGTTAGTTTCAGTCAGCATATGATAACTACCGTATGAAATTGACCAAAACATAGTCATATAAAAGCAAGTGCCATTCTTGTATGTGAGTGTCTCATTTGGCAAGATTGTGATACATTGATGTTTAAAGCGCCTTTTGACATCTACCCATATCGCGTAATTTAAGTCGCGTTTCACTAAAATGTTCGTATCGTGCACCATATATGATTTTGCCTCCGACTGTTTGTTGACATAAACAAAACAAGGTCAACATACTGTACATAAATCTGACAGTATTATTTGTTGAATATCACCAGATTTTTGGAATTTACAATACAATAATCGTGTGTGCATGTTTTCAGATGACATCTACTTTATATCACTGACTAAATCGACAACACCATTTTGATTTAGTCTTCGTTCATTTAAATTGTATGGCTTATTATATGAACAAACAGTTAGCAGTCAATCAGTTCCAACAGACATTTTTATTTACAAACAAACAACAGCATGCTAACCAGCAAAATAAGGATCAAAGTATGTTGCTTTGTTTCCAGGTTAAATGTCCAACTCATTAATATATGACCCAAACGGTATAATATGCGAGTGAAACAAATGTAAAATTTCTTAAAGGGAAACCAGTTCAATGAATGCACTTCACAGTATGCATACACAGACAGAGGTATGCAGTCCGTCAATGAAAACTACAGTATGCATACACAGACAGAGGTATGCAGTGCGTCAATGAAAACTACAGTATGCATACACAGACAAAGGTATGCAGTCCGTCAATGAAAACTACAGAATGAAAACACAGACAGAGGTATGCAGTCCGTCAATGAAAACTACAGTATGCATACACAGACAGAGGTATGCAGTCCGTCAATGAAAACTACAGTATGCATACACAGACAGAGGTATGCAGTGCGTCAATGAAAACAACAGTATGCATACACAGACAGAGGTATGCAGTCCGTCAATGAAAACTACAGTATGCATACACAGACAGAGGTATGCAGTGCGTCAATGAAAACTACAGCATGCATACACAGACAGAGGTATGCAGTGCGTCAATGAAAACTACAGTATGCATACACAGACAGAGGTATGCAGTCCGTCAATGAAAACTACAGTATGCATACACAGACAGAGGTATGCAGTGCGTCAATGAAAACTACAGTATGCATACACAGACAGAGGTATGCAGTCCGTCAATGAAAACTACAGTATGCATACACAGACAGAGGTATGCAGTCCGTCAATGAAAACTACAGTATGCATACACAGACAGAGGTATGCAGTCCGTCAATGAAAACTACAGTATGCATACACAGACAGAGGTATGCAGTGCGTCAATGAAAACTACAGTATGCATACACAGACAGAGGTATGCAGTGCGTCAAGGAAAACTACAGTATGCATACACAGACATAGGTATGCAGTCCGTCAATGAAAACTACAGTATGCATACACAGACAGAGGTATGCAGTGCGTCAATGAAAACTACAGTATGCATACACAGACAGAGGTATGCAGTCCGTCAATGAAACCTACAGTATGCATACACAGACAGAGGTATGCAGTCCGTCAATGAAAACTACAGTATGCATACACAGACAGAGGTATGCAGTGCGTCAATGAAAACTACAGTATGCATACACAGACAGAGGTATGCAGTGCGTCAATGAAAACAACAGTATGCATACACAGACAGAGGTATGCAGTCCGTCAATGAAAACTACAGTATGCATACACAGACAGAGGTATGCAGTGCGTCAATGAAAACTACAGTATGCATACACAGACAGAGGTATGCAGTGCGTCAATGAAAACTACAGTATGCATACACAGACAGAGGTATGCAGTGCGTCAATGAAAACTACAGTATGCATACACAGACAGAGGTATGCAGTCCGTCAATGAAAACTACAGTATGCATACACAGACAGAGGTATGCAGTGCGTCAATGAAAACTACAGTATGCATACACAGACAGAGGTATGCAGTGCGTCAATGAAAACTACAGTATGCATACACAGACAGAGGTATGCAGCCGTCAATGAAAACTACAGTATGCATACACAGACAGAGGTATGCAGTGCGTCAATGAAAACTACAGTATGCATACACAGACAGAGGTATGCAGTGCGTCAATGAAAACAACAGTATGCATACACAGACAGGAGTATGCAGTCCGTCAATGAAAACTACAGTATGCATACACAGACAGAGGTATGCAGTGCGTCAATGAAAACTACAGTATGCATACACAGACAGAGGTATGCAGTGCGTCAATGAAAACTACAGTATGCATACACAGACAGAGGTATGCAGTCCGTCAATGAAAACTTAAGTATGCATACACAGACAGAGGTATGGAGTCCGTCAATGAAAACTACAGTATGCATACACAGACAGAGGTATGCAGTGCGTCAATGAAAACTACAGTATGCATACACAGACAGAGGTATTCAGTGCGGCAATGAAAACTACAGTATGCATACACTGACAGAGGTATGCAGTCCGTCAATGAAAACTACAGTATGCATACACAGACAGAGGTATGCAGTGCGTCAATGAAAACAACAGTATGCATACACAGACAGGAGTATGCAGTCCGTCAATGAAAACTACAGTATGCATACACAGACAGAGGTATGCAGTGCGTCAATGAAAACTACAGTATGCATACACAGACAGAGGTATGCAGTGCGTCAATGAAAACTACAGTATGCATACACAGACAGAGGTAAGCAGTCCGTCAATGAAAACTAAAGTATGCATACACAGACAGAGGTATGGAGTCCGTCAATGAAAACTACAGTATGCATACACAGACAGAGGTATGCAGTGCGTCAATGAAAACTACAGTATGCATACACAGACAGAGGTATGCAGTGCGTCAATGAAAACTACAGTATGCATACACTGACAGAGGTATGCAGTCCGTCAATGAAAACTACAGTATGCATACACAGACATAGGTATGCAGTGCGTCAATGAAAACTACAGTATGCATACACAGACAAAGGTATGCAGTGCGTCAATGAAAACTACAGTATGCATACACAGACAGAGGTATGCAGTGCGTCAATGAAAACTACAGTATGCATACACAGACAGAGGTATGCAGTCCGTCAATGAAAACTACAGTATGCATACACAGACAGAGGTATGCAGTCCGTCAATGAAAACTACAGTATGCATTAACAGACAGAGGTATGCAGTCCGTCAATGAAAACTACAGTATGCTTACACAGACAGAGGTATGCAGTCCGTCAATGAAAACTACAGTATGCATACACAGACAGAGGTATGCAGTGCGTCAATAAAAACTACAGTATGCATACACAGACAGAGGTATGCAGTCCGTCAATGAAAACTAAACTTCAAGAATTAAAGCCTAGTCAATACGTCTCATGCTTTTGTAGATATTAATAATGGAATTCCAACAATAGTGTTAGCAGGAGAAATTCTTGTAAATATCATGAAGTATTTCATTTAAAGTAAGTGATAGATTTCCATTCACAAGGTGATATAGTACATACAACACAGCACGTATCCTTATTTAAGCTTGCATCATTGTACAGCAACATTCAGGGCAATGCACACGGGGGTATACATCAGTTTACAGGCATGCAACACCTAACATCTAAGCCAACATTATGTTTACTTCATTTGCTCGTAATTGAAGTATAAAACATAATGCACACTACGTTTTGTTCAGTCTACAAAAGGACACGGTTGTAGCCCATCAGTGTATAAACAAAATGTGACAAGTATAACACAAACGCCATATTAACACGTTTACTTTCTAATGAATAATTTGTTTTTTTAGTTTGAGCAGAAAGTGACATATGTCACTAAGCCTTGCATAAGCAAACACTATCCTTTTCCAGTGCATATTTCTTTTTTAGTTTGAGCAGACAGTGAATTATGTCACTAAGCCTTGCATGCGCAAACACTATCCTTTTTCACTTCCAGATGTATATAGCGTATACGTGTATTATTTGAAAGTGAATCACAAATTCTCAATAACACAAACACGAGACGGAATCTATCACTCCACGTTTACATTGATTTTTTGAAAGGTATCAAATAAATCAATTATTCATACAATGAAGGCTAAATGTCTCATAATTATTAAATTGTACTGCACCGCATAAGTCTATGAATAGACTTGGGCAATGATGCATCTTTATTTATTTAACATTGTTTTGCATGTATGTGCCTGCGCTTTTATTTACGTGTTGTTGTATTAGCGTTGGAGTTGATATCAGTTAACTTGCTACTGTACTGTTTATTCTATCAAGTAGAACTGTTTCTTTGTAAAACATTATTGCTACTCTATGCTTAATATCCTATACACCTTAATATGTAAGCGTGTACGGTTTTGTAAAACATGATTGTTATGCAATGCTATTTCTAGTTCTTTTGTATTATGTTCACATTAATACATCCAGCACAACATTACTTATCACGACAATGTTACCAACCATGGTATCATCCTTTCTTTGCCCTTGTGTCCTTCTATTTTCGCGTCTCTCTCATCGCTTAAGTTCTCATCTGATGCAGTTCTGTAGCAACCGGTGTAATAAAATCTTAACATCAGCCGTGACGAAATGTATACGTATGGTCAAATGTAACACACGTGTCATGTCAGCGTGTATGTCCTATCTCGTTTTCCTTGGAGCATATCATTATCGTGTTGTACACTAAACATAGACCAGAAAACGCTGTCATAAATGTATATAGATCATCAGCTATTTGTCCAATACTGCTACACTTATTATTTGAATGTCACTTATGGCTAAATGTTATCAGCCTCCTTTCTCTGCAATTTTACATTTACAAATCAATAAATATATCACTTAGTGTCGAACACACATGTAAACGCATTTTGTTAGGAAAAAAGAAACACACTGGTATTTGATTTCTCAAAAAAAAAATCAAGTGCTTCCTCTTTGCTGTTACATGATTTTGGTCCTCTATAGTTTTATTACAACCAGGTGATGTACATCCAAATCCCGGGCCTACTTTGTCTTATCAATCTTTTAACACAGATTCAAACTCTTCATCATCCTTTCACAAAACTCAATCAACAAACCATTTAAGTTTTGTGCACTACAATATTCAAAGTCTGCTGCACAAAATAGATATTATGTACACAGGTCTACGTGACTTTGACATAATTGGCTTTACTGAAACATGGTTAAATGAATCTATTCCATCGTCTGATCTCCTCTTCGACGGCTTCCACCAGCCTATTCGAAAGGATCTCACAGACGCACATGGTGGCGTTGCAATATACGTCAATGAAAATATTTCTTTTAAACTTAGACATGAACTTGAATTAAATAACGTGGAATGCCTATGGATTGAAGTCTTTCTCCCAAAAAATAGTATATTTTGTTTGGCGTTTTGTATAGACCACCTAGTGCGGATAGTTTGTACATGAAATCCATCGAAGATTCAATAGGTCTTATGAAAGCGAATTTATGTTAGAATTATCTAAAACTAAGCAAGTAGATTTGATTAATTGTTTTAACCTTACTAGTAGGTACATTGATGACATACTTAATTTAGATAATCCATTATTTGAACAATATATTCACAAAATCTACCCAAAAGAACTAGTCTTAAATAGATCGTGTATATCCAATACAGACGCTGCGTATTTAGACTTACATTTAACTATTAATAATAATTTGATCAAAACTAGTTTATACGACAAACGGGACGATTTTAACTTTGAAATTGTGAATTTTCCATTTCTAGATGGCAACATCCCTAAAGGACCTTCCTATGGTATTTACATTTCGCAGTTGGTACGTTATGCTAGAGCATGTTCGTGTATTAAAGATTTTAATGATCGTAATCTAATATTAACTAAAAAATTGCTAAAACAAGGCTTTTTGTATCATTACCTAAGAAATAAATTTGCTAGATTTTACTCTAAGTATGGTGATTTAATTTCAAAATATAATGTTTCATTAAAATGGCATTTAAATAATGGAATCTCCCATCCATCATTTTATGGAGATGTTTTGAAGCGTGTCCGCAAATTAAAATATGTTAAACCAAATGTTCATATTAAACTTTTCAATTTAATTAACTTGTTTTTATCAAAAGGATACGATGCTTATGTACTTAAAAACACGTGTTTGATGGTTTTCGATTCACTATATCTTTCTTCCCTTAAAATTTGGAATCATTAGTGATATTATAGGCATTTTTCACTGTTGAATAAAATTTTGTCATTGTGTCGTATGAACAAATCTGCATGAATACTACATTATAGGCATTTTTCACTGTTGAATAAAATTGTGTCATTGTGTCGTATGAACAAATTTGCATGTAAACTACATTTGGACTCAAATCGTACATCAAATCATTTCTGTCTTCAGTTGTCAAAACACCTATATACTGTTTGATTCCAATAATGTCGCTTTAATGGAATTACCATTTGTATTCATTTGCTTCTTAATATTAAATCACGTAAACTTGTTTTATTAGTAGCACAGCCCCATTAATATTTTTATTTAGTACTGCCCTTGGAATTTGTTCACGTCATTATGTCATTATGGATTTTTGTGACGTCATACGACCGACTTTCCCAGTTGTAATCTACATGCATAGGTCATTGGGTTTATAATGTTCCATTTTATTTATATTTTCTCTCTGATAGGCGTTTCTTGTTTGATTTAACTATTTTTAATATGTTTAGCAGTCACATAAACAACCAAGCTATGTAATATGGAATTTTTACACCCATTATTGCTGCTTCTTCCTGTATTTGCGCGATGATTATCTGAGATATTAACTCTATGATTCTACATTCTCAAATCTTTTCTATAAAGAAGGAATGTAGTTGACAATTGTTAATAGTTTTATTTGATCGTTCGTGAAAAAGTTGTAATTCTGTTACTCTTGTATCTTCAATGCAATTGAGTAATTAAATAGTAATTAAATTGAATGCGTTTTAATTCCCTTTTATTATTGTTTAATTTGAGTTACAATGCTATGACGTTAAATTTTATTTACACTTAAATGTATTATAAATATTGCTGGCCCAAGTGTGAGGTTGGGCGCTCTATAACCAGGTTTAAACCCCCAATGCTTTGCGTTGACCGTTCCTAGGCGGTGACCCCAGCTTTATTCATATTTTGTGTTTATGTTGGTTTGTATTGTGCTGTATTGTGCTGTTTTGTACTGTTTGGGCAATCGGTCACTTGCCTTAAATAAAGGACCAACTAATTGTTTTTAATGAAAATTCAATACTGCTCCAGCAGCTGGAGTTTCACTTCTTTATATTGCAAGAGAAACACGAATAAACGATATTAGTATTTCAGGTGATTTGAATATAAATGCTCTCGTTAAACCATCGGCACGAAACACCAACGAATGATGTCTCAAATATGATCTAACGCAACTTATCTATGAACTAACACATTACACTGAGAAATCTTTTTCCATTATTGACTTAATCTTTGTAAGAAATGAGAATACTGTATTACTCTCTGGAATATGTGAACCCTTTTTAGATCATTCTATTCGGTATCACTGCCCAGTTTTCGTGACATTGAAATTTACAAAACCGAAATGCAAAACCTTTTTTCGACATATCTGGCGTTACGACATTGGGGATTATTTAAAATTACGACAATTTATGACAGACACTTGTTGGGATCTACTTAAATCCGAAAATATTGATGTATATGCTGAACATATTACCAAAACAATATTAAAAATTGCCAGCAATTGTATTCCTAACAATAATGTATGTATATGCTCTTGTTCTTCATGGATAAACAATATAATAAAGAAACAAATTCGGTAACGAAAACGTCTATACCAAAAGGCCAAACAATCTTATACTGTAATTAACTGGTCAAATTTCGTGCCAGAAATGAGACTGTTTTACTTTTACGTTATTCAAAAAACGAATATTTCAGCAATAGTTCTAATAAAATTAAGTCTTCTGAACTTTGCGCAAAAGACTGGTGGAAGACGCTCCGAAAATTTATCCCAGCTAGCCATACAACTCAATCCCTCCTCTTAACGATGATCAAACAAGTACCTTTTTAGCGGAAGACACATGTGAAGCTGATATGTTAAACAAGTATTTTGCAAGCCAGTGCTCTATTTATGACAGAAATCACGATCTCCCATATATGCACAACGCAAACGATAACAGACTTCATTCTATTCATATCACACATGAGAAGTCAACGACTCAATAAAATGTCTTAAGGTTGGAAAAGCTTCCAGCCCTGATGGAATAGACAATCGTATTCTAAAAGAAGCTATGTATCAGTTAAATTACCCATTGTGCGATGTGTTTAACTTTTGTCTACATTCCTGCACAATGCCTTCTTGTTGGAAGATTGTAAATGTGTGCCCGGTTTTCCAAAAGGGTGATCCAGCCCTAATGTCTAATTACCGACCTTTATCTCTTCTTAATACTACTGAGGAGGTCTTTGAGAGAATATTACACAAACACATTATTAATTTTCTAAATGCAACGCCAACTCATTCTGTGCGCCCATTCAATCTGGTTTCTTGCCTGGTGATTAGACTGTTAATCAACTAACATACATTTATAATAGATTTTGCTGAGCTCTTGACAATGGCTTATAGGTCAGAGTTGTATTTTTTTTATAAGCAAAGCTTTCGACAGAGTCATAAAAGTGTATTATTCAAACTGCAACAAGCTGGAATCGGAGGATTTTTTTTTGTCTAACTATCTTTCTGATCGCATTCCGATCTTATTAATGTTCTTGCCGATGTCCCTCAAGGTTCTTTTGTAGGGCCGCTCATGTTCCTAGTGTATATAAATGATATTATTACCGATATACAAGCACACATCCATTTGTTTGCAGATGAAACCAGTCTTTTTATGGTTGTAAACTCATCAAATTAAAACTGCAGCCGTTTTACAATCAGATATTGATAAATTCTCTAGGTGGGCGGATAAATTGTAAGTTAGTTTTAACCCCTTAAAATCCGAATCGATGTTAATATCTAGAAAAATAAACCAACAGCCCCACCCGTCATTGACTATGCAGACTGTTAATATACCGATTGTTGATGTCCATAAACACTTAGGAGTATTTATGTCTAATGACTGTACGTGGCATGCACATACATCGTATGTAAAGGAATAAGCATGGAAATGAGTCCATATAATGTGTCGACTTAAAACAATTCTTGATAGAAAAAAGCTCGAGAAAAAAATATACTTTGCTTTTATAAGACCAATTCTTGAATATTCAGACACTGTTTTTGATAATTGTACACAATATGAAAAAGATGAACTCGAAAAAATCCATAATGAAGCCGCGCAAATAACATCTGGATGCACACGTTTAGTGTCTTAAAAAGGCTTTTTTAAATGAGCTAGGGTGGGAAACCATCAGCCAACGTAGACGCAAACACAAATACATATTAATGTATAAAATGAATTCCCCCAATGTCCCAAACTACATTCAATCCCTCTTGCCTCCAACAGTTGGTTCACGTAACAATTACTCTCTAAGAAATGCATCACATCTACAAACAATTCAAGCCCGAATATCACTGTATTCAAGTTCGCTCCTACCATCTACTGTTTCTGAATGGAATCATCTTCCCAACGACATCAAACATGCCCAAACGCTCAATTCCTTTAAAAGACTTATTAACATTGATCGACCGACTTCTAATCCTTTATTTTCATATTTCGATAGACGTTCTCAATTGTTATTTTCGCGCTTAAGAACCAAATGTAGCGCCTTAAATGATCATCTCTTTAGCCGCAACATTATTACATCTCCTCATTGTCTCTGTGGACTCCATGAAACTACGTCATACTACTTTCTTGATTGCATTCAGCATATACATATTCGTGGTGAACTTCTTAACACAATATCCATTTTTTCTGTCCCATGCGTTGAAACTTTTCTTTATGGAGACGAAACTAGTGACTTCATCCCAAATGCTAAAATAGCTGATGCAGTTCAAAATTTTATTATAAAAAGCAACCAATTTGATACATAAATATGCTACAGAACGACTCACTTTCTTTTTTCACTTGAGACCAAACTAACCTCCACAAAAGTTTTCTTTCTTTTCTTTCCTAACTTTCATCTTTATCATCTTCAATTAAAAAAATGACAACTTATTATTATATACATTATGTGTATTGTGCAAATGAAACTCCATAATTGGAGCTTCTATGTCTAACCGTACTATTATTTTTGCCTTATATAACCAATTATGTCCGATAACATGCAACTCTTTATATAGCAAGGGAGAAGAACAAAATAGGACTGTGTCTTCCGTTCCAATCCTTTCAAACTTGAATATATGTTAAATGTTGTATGATATTGTATGTATGAATGATGTTTCTTTGTTTGAATAAATATGTTCAAACTAAAGAAATAAATTCAATAGTGCAAAAATGTGCTATTTTTCCCCACTACACAGAACACCAATAATGAGTCCACTAAATCTTTTATTAGGTAGTTCCTACGTATCAAATGAAGAACATGTACAAAAAGATACAATTTTTAGCCCCCTTACGCCGCCAGCCAAAGCAATCCATCATTGCACACTGACGTAGAAAAAGAGTTCAAGGTCGAGGAGGAAATCGAGCGAGGGGAATGGACCAACAAGGCAGAGTTTCTTCTTTCTTGCATAGGCCTCTCCGTTGGCCTGGGAAACGTTTGGCGATTCTCATACCTGGCGTATGAAAATGGCGGAGGTATACACGATGTCGCATTGTTTGTGTATTGCATATCGATCACTTTAATAATTGAGCAGAATCAGACTATATTCGGCCTTTTTTGCAAAAGTCATCAAATATCAGTACGTGTTGGTCTGCTTTGAAAAGAACTTCATCTTCGACAGTGTATGCTGACTGTTACTGCATTCAGTATAAGTTTTGGCACACATCATTTATAGACATCCCACATCCTACGACTGTTCAGTTAATACGAATGGGAAAACATTTGTAAAAGCTTACTTGGTGTACAAATAATTCTTCACTTAATATTTAAACATCTATCAATGGATAATTGGAGGGACCAACAGACTCTCTCATATCCCTTAAATGCAACTGAGCACCACTCTGTTATGAATAACATAAGGACAAAAAATTTATTTGGACATGCGAAATTATAAATAGCTTTATATTTTTGTAAAGTTATATTATTTTATGTTTGACCAACGATCTAGAACATCACGAATATAGCTTTTCTTGTACCTTGTATACATATATCTATGCATTTTATTATCTGTTATTTTAGCTGCCTTTGTCATCGCCTACATAATTCTGCAGATCCTGATCGGCAAGCCTATGTATATGATGGAGCTCATAGTGAGCCAATATTGTGGACGAGGCCCAACCGGTATATGGGCCATGAACCCCTGTGCGAAAGGTAATTGTTGCACTAACCATATACCTTTTTTCGCTTATAATGAAGTTTATGTTATGCTTTTCGGAGATTTATAGAGAAATAACAGTGAAATAAAACTGACATTTTACCGTTTCAAACAGTTAAAAATGTTTTACTGGCAAAAAATACAAAAATAAATATTTGGCATACACTACAAAGAAAAATGTGTTTTATTCGGGGGAAAGTCTATTTTAATTCACACGTGATCATAGAAGCAAATATATATTTTTTTATCACTCGTTAGTTAAAATCGATTGTCCACCAGCTCCAACAAATATCCTCTATGTACTATGTAGTATTTTCGTTTACCGATATATCATTATATATTCTCATTCGTCATGATCTTCACATTGTATTACTCCAAGCAAAACACGTAGGCGGATTGTTTGGACTACAATTGACATACACTTCCTTTATATGGGTATATTTTCGTTGATATATTTAAATAATGATCATTATTAACATTCAATTCATGTAAACGATATACTATTATCTTGACGTTATTCAAAAAAGTTTAACTTATAGACATATATATATTATATCAACATTTTTAATCAAGAGTAGATTTTTTCCAATACTACATGCGGCGGAACATAAATTACAAAGAGTAAATTAAAACTAATCATGTATTGAGATGACGATTGCATCTGGAAATCCAGGTTTGTGTAATAACATGTTATTTTTTTCTTAATAATGGCGCATTTCATAGTTCAGACTCGTTGCGCATTTTTTCATTTATAATATAAACCGTAATTATGTTCTCGCAGGTATTGGTATCTCCATGGGAGTTATATCTCTGGTCGCCTCAACCTACTACAACGTGATCGTATCATATACACTGTATTACCTCTTTGCCTCAATGCAGAAGGTTTTGCCATGGACAACGTGCAGAGATGTAAGTGTTTAAGACGTATGTACAAAGTATAAATATTATTATGTATGTATGTTTTTAAACATGTCTCTTGCGTCACACAGATGTTGTATAAATATAGCACGTGTTAAAGTTTTTATGGTGTGCTTGTTCCATTTAAGTTACATGCTTTTGTCTGTTATATGTGTCGTAACCAGGATTTGCTGAAATCAAATATGGCATGTCGGCTGCCGACACCTTATCAATTCAATAAAGAGGCTTCAACTGATGACATGTGATACACCTAGCGATTTGTTGATTAATTATATGATTTATTATTTATTGCATTTGCATAAGCAATAAACTTCAGTTACATGCTGCATTTTGTTCAGACTGATAAAACAGAGCTTATGAAGTATGTAGTATATGAAAGTAGTATTCATACTAATATTTAAGTTGAATTTTTTATTATCTTACTTTTAATAGTTTAATACTCGTGTTTGTCAAAGAAAGTACCTATAACTTCATTTGCTTTTTCACGATTTTAGAAATCTTCGAAATTTTACTAAAGATTCACAAGACCAGAGAAATTTCAATACCATATCGTCATGTTCGATTTTGCAATGAATCAAACAGTTACGAATGTGCGTTTAAGGATCTATATTTATTGCAGCTTGCATTTTATGAAAAATGTTAAAGAACTAAACTTTTTATTTTGGGAACATAAGATGACTTAAACCATGTTTTTTTTTGTTTTTATTATTCTGTGTTGTTGTTGCTATTCAACAATGAACAACAAATAGAGTGAAAACGCATTGGAATACACTCCAATTAACATATTAAGGTATTAATGTGTACAGTTGTTTTAACATAATATCCCGATAGGGATCAATTATCATTTTCCGAGGGGATAAACTGGTCATAAATGTTACTATATTGATCATTCGTGTACAACGCCAATCTATCTCTTGCAGGAATGGCTTGACTATGGTTGCGTTGAAAAGACCACCCGCAAACTTGAAACCTGTACCGGCAATGCAACCCTTGATATGGTTGATAAATGCCTGTGCCATACAACAAACTACACTTTCAATGAGGGTCTTACGGTCAATTGCACCAACACCACCAACACGGCAGTTGCTGAATTATATTTCTAGCAAGTATTCCTGGGTATTATGTTACTGTATGGATGGCTGTATTGATTATGAAATACATATCTGCAATTTTAAAATATTGTCAAAAAGTGATATAGATTCGTATACACGTTTTCGTACGCGTTTGTAAAACAAACTTAAAATATCATAAATATTGCATGTACTATATATCATGGTCGAACACATCCCAATGTTGAAACGCACAATCAAAACGAAGTAGCGATATATTTATAGAAGACTATTTATTGTTATGAATAAAACATTATTTCAGCAAATGTGCTATATGTGTATAGGAATAATGCTATTGTCTAAAATCAATTTGCTACTACATGAAAGATAAGAATGTGAATCGAGAGTAAAATTAAATTTTTGTTAGATAAAATTACAATACTGTTTGGAAATAAACCACCCCGAGTGTGCGACCATATCGCAGCTGCGAACACTTTAAAAGAGCGTATTTTTCTGATAGTAGTCTTCATTTGTAATTATTAAATTTATATGTTTTAATGTTTACCTTATAATAAAATGTTTGCTTTACATTTTACCATTTACAAACGGCTATACCATGTATTGACTTCTTCCAGCAAAACGGTAATACAGAAGGCCCCTAATATGTATCCCTCGGATATGGCAGCCCCCATCTGGCAACTGGCCCTTTGTCTCCTCCTGGGATGGATTATTGTAGTTGTGTGCCTTATTAAAGGGATCAAGTCCTCTGGAAAGGTAATAATTAAAACCTTTATGTTTATTGGTAAAGTGTTCAGGTTCTCTCGACGAAGGTCGTCTGAAAAACAAGTATAATTGACAACGAAATTGCATGCCACAACATATATTAGACTCAAAAATCTTTTATCTAGATTTTTGAAGATACACCGCGTCATTTAACGGTCCAAATGTTTTAAGCTGCCAGTTATTTCTACAATGTGCAATAATAAGTGCATGGTTTAATACGGTGTTGTATAAACAATCTTGGACGAATTTGGAGTTTTCCAGTGAATTACGTTGAGGATATCCAGTACTAAAACTGTTCAATGAACAAATGCTGAATTGTAGAATATGTTTATATTTCAATATTTGTATTTAAAAGAATTTTTACCAATTATCGCATCAATTATTTTTGCCATTTTGGATGTGTATCTTCACAATACTTATACGAATGCCCTCAATGTTTTACCAGAAACATAATAAGGCTAGGTGTATATTAAATGAGTATATTCTTATATACGACGTTAAGGCCACTACAATTAGTACAACCGTCTACACCGCAACACAACTGTCTTTCTTCACAAATGTCATTTATTTCACAAACGGTGGTTACCTACATGTACAAAGTTTAATGTAATTTGCAAGTTTTGCATACACTTCTGTGTTGTTAGTTGAAACAAGTTAGTTAGTTCTGTAAAAAATTGCAATTGAATTTGCGCGTTTTCCCCTGAAAATGCCTTTTATAATTATACGCGAAATTGACGTCGTCATTGAAACTAGAAACAAAATTTCATTGACCAGGGCATACGTGGATAAATGTGTCTTGATTAAAAAAAAAAGTTTTATACAATAAACTGTACTGCGTGACACCTATTTGTTTTAGATAAGTCTGAGAAATGGGAACCCCATATATATATATATATATTAGAGTAACGAATATTAGGATTCGGGTAAACCCATGTATTGGTCATTGTTAGCGAGGAGGCAATACCACAAATACATATCACCGGAAATTAAACAAACGCGAATAAAACCCGTTCGACATTATTTCCCACTGGATAGCAACATTTCTCTTTGATTGTATACGTTATGGCCCCGTTCTGGTACGCGTGGTTATTACATGATTGAACAAACATACTGAAGCTCGGTCCGTTTGAGGTATATATTTTATGCTACAGTCAGTCAAGAAAACCTTTTAAAAGCTTTAATTAAACAAGAACGGCTTAATTCACTTGTGTTACTTTTATTGCGCAGTGCATGGCATTTAAATGTTCTAACAAACACAGTAAGACAAATATCCATGATTGCTACATCACTTCCAAGTTTCCGTACGCTATCCTGCTAGTATGGCCTTATCTATCTTTGCTGCATTCTCTAGGTTGTGTACTTCACTGCAACGTTCCCGTACGTGATCCTGATCATCCTTCTGGTCCGAGGTTGTCTGCTGGACGGTGCCATCGACGGCGTTAAATACTTCATCGTACCCGAGTGGAGCAAACTGGCCACATTAGACGTTAGTTTGTATGCATACCAATTTGTCTCTTGCGTATGTCATCGGGAATTAAAGTTTCAAAAAGAACGTTACTTAAAGCTTCCCAAATCGCGTCAAGTGTAGATTATCTCAACGATGTGACTATTTGCAGTTCTTTTCCAAATGTTTAAACGTATTATGTTATATGTACAGGTGTGGGCGGCTGCAGCCGGTCAGATGTTCTTCTCGCTATCTGTGGCATTCGGAGGTATCCTCATGTTCGGAAGCTACAACAAATTCAAGAACAACGTCTATGGGTTAATTTCTATACGTATTATTATTCTGATAACCTGCTGTCACTGACTAATATATTTAACCAAATGTTAACTCCACCTAAAGCTGAATCAACATGAGAAAACCTATATCATAGCTCGTACTCCTTTATTTATTGCAAAGTAATTCATTGCTTAATAGGGCAACACAAAAGCACTAGATAAAATACAAAAACAAGCGCGTAACAAATTACACCAATTAATAACATAAATTACCTCGATATGTTCTGTTAAAAAGACTAACGATGATAAGCACATTTATTCTTCATTCTTTCAGGACCAATAGAGAATAGTATGTGAATTTTTGATGAATATCAAGTTTATGCGAGACTTAAAAACATGGAAGTGCGATGCTTGCCGAGCGCTACCATGGCTCGTGCCGAGCAAGATAAACTTGATCTTTATAAAACAAACTCACATACAATTTTATTCATCCCTTTTTTCCTCCCTTTTCCATTAATAATTACAAAATATCAATTGTCATCTGGTAGTAGGATAAAAATAACTTACGTGTTGAGCCTTTTCTTTCAGTGATGCGTTGATAATAAGCTCAATGGACCTCATCACTAGTATCATTGCTGGTTTTGTCGTCTTCACCAATCTCGGTGGCATGGCCAAAGCGATCGGAGTGAGTGTGCAGGACGTGGCAAAGGGAGGTTATGGTCTCGCCTTCGTTGCCTACCCCGAGGCTCTCTCCAAGTTGCCACCCAATCAGCTATGGTCCATCCTATTTTTTTTCATGTTGTTTACACTCGGTCTTGATAGTCAGGTTTGTGAAACTGAGTTCACACTATCTACATTGTATCATCTATTAATAATGTTTAAATTTACATAACATATAAACAGCCTTTTTGTAAATGTTTGAACCGTTAAAAATCTTTATCAAAAAATAACTTCCCCCAAAAAAGGTCTGGCTGAAAAGTAACTATGTTTAAATAACTCCATAAACATATGTTCTTTAACGTAAGAAACCTGTGTATTTCCTAATACGTCCCCATATGTTTATTTGTATTGACAAACACTCAAAGTGTATAACTAAAAAGTCAGTGGCTTGTACAACACGTAGTGTAGTTGTAGTTGTAGTAGTAGTAGATATAGTAGTAGTAGTAGTAGTAGTAGTAGTAGTAGTAGTAGTAGTAGTAGTAGTAGTAGTAGTAGTAGTAGTAGTAGTAGTTGTTGTTGTTGTTGTTGTAATATTAGTTTGTGGGTGTAGTAGTGGTTATGGCAGTAGTATTAGTATAAGTAGTAGTTGTAGTCGTATAAATAGTGATTGTTGCTGCAAGACGTAGGCAATAAAATAGATACTGCATGAACATTTGAGAGCAGTCGACCAAATAGTTTCCCCCCAGCATCGAACATATTATTATGGCATCGGACAACAGTTCACAATATTGCACTATATCGTTCAGTCAAACGATACACATTGCACTCTAATGTTACAAACCTATCTGTACAATATTTCCTATTTCAGTTTGGCTTCTTGGAAACCACTCTTGTCTGTATCCAAGACGAATTTCCGCAACTCCGGAAGTACAAGACCCACATGTGCATTGGTTTCGGTGTCGCGTTGTATTTAATTGCCCTACCATGCATCACGAACGTAAGAATATATGCTACAAACATAGCATGGTCTTATCATTAAACATCTTCCAAAAGGCTATCATACCAATACTTATATGAAGATAAATAAGTCATTACTGGAATTTAAAATGTTCCAAAGATATGATTGAGCAACGATGCAATTCGTATTCACACTGCTTTTTTTATTCAAACAATTATATTTCATTATATTTCACCAGTATACTTGTTTTTTTTTAAACGAGCTATAGACAAAAGCATTATATTGTTAAACTCACTTAAACATACTTAAGCTGGAGGTTCATGCGGGTTCTTGTTACCTCTTCTTTAGCTTAAGACAACTGTCATGATATAACAATTGGAAGCTCCTGTCTTTGTAAGATGAATGCATCTTCTGTTACGTGCAATTAAAAAAAATCGCAAAATGCACTTAGTTTACTCGCATCATTTAAACAAATGTGTATTTATATTGTCAATATCGAATTATGTCATTCACCAATTTGCCATTTGAGTCGCGCTCTGTGAAAAAGGGGGTTTAATGCATGTGCGTAAAGTGGCGTCCCAGAGTATCCTGTGCAGTCCGTAAAGACTAATCAAGGACGACACTTTTCACCTAAACTGTTTTTCGTCAAGACGGGTCTTCCTTTAAACTCAAAATCAAATTAAAGCGGAAAGTGTCATCCTTGATTAGCATTTGCGGAATGCACATGCTATCTTTGACGATACTTAACGCACATGCATTGTACCCTCTTAACACAGTGCGAGGCTCAAATGTATTAACTGCACACTCGATCGCCAAGATAAACTGATCTTCACTAGGAAACATGTTAATATCATAAATAATTACCTGTTATCTCTAGATAATCCCTTTCCAGGGAGTCAATTATCAGGAAAACTTTAAGCGCTGGGAACCATCCACCTCTAATAAAGAAAACCAAGTCAGGTTAAACCTAGTACAATGAAACCTAACCGGAAAACAAGAACAACAACTCATCTTTCCTTTCCGGCTAACCACGAGTGCACGCCTATTTTGGCTTAGGACGTTTCCGTTCTTTGACTCGTGTTTATTGTCGGAGTTTGAAGGATAAATTGTATTTATCTTTTCTGTATATTATTCGGTTTACTTTTTTATACTTTTTATTGCAGTTTTTGTTATAATTCTGCTTTTGCTGGATATCTTTGTTTATAGTGCTCATGTACATGAGCACGTGCACCACGAGGTTTTCGTTCCATTCCCTTCTATAGGTAATCCACGAGGACTTCGTGCCTTTATCCTCAATAAATAATTGAGGGCAATTGCACAGCGTTTGTTTATTTACATTGTGGTTTAAATTTAACAATTGGTTTTTGATTGTTGTAGGCTCTTTCTGTTTCTTTTGTATTCAGAAATGAACTTACAAAAGCGAGGTTCGTGTGGTCACATCAAGACAAGGTGGGATTCTCACGACACTTGCCTGGCATGTACCGGTTGTACTCTACTTAAAAATGTGCGGTGTGCGAATTATGATATTACGACATATGGACACAAGCTGGTCGCCGTCGGACGTCGATCAGCCGCACACGCTACAAACCTCTAACGGACGTTGATGATCCGGTGACTTCATTGGTCACGGATGACCAGCTGACATTTCAATCACCGGATACCGGGCACGATGGTGGTGTTGTCTGTCGGTCATCATCTGACCATATGACTCACACCATACATACCGGCGACATTGATCGTGGACCTACGGATCGATCAATGTCTGACCAAATGGCAGCCGCCGTTCTACGGTCTTTGGCCGGTGACGTAACCGGTCATGATATGACCGGCCGGTCATCGGTCCGGTCCGGTCATGATATGACCGGCCGATCACCGGTCCGATCCGGTCCGGTCATGATATGACCGGCCGGTCACCGGTCCGGTCCGGTCATGATATGACCGGTTACGTCACCGGCCAAAGACCGTAGAATGGCGGCTGCCATTTGGTTCGGTCACCGGTCCGGTCCGGTCACTGGTCCGGTCCGGTCATCTGTGACCGGTCCGGTCCGGTCCGGTCACCTTCACCGGTCCGGTCCGGTCCAGTCCGGTCCGGTCCGGTCACCGGTCACCGGTCAACAGTCAGAAGAAGGCATCGATCTTCATCATCGGATTACTCTTCTTCCAACTCGTCATCGACGAATGAATCTTCGTCATCAAGGAGTAGACATCGGACACGCTCAACTTCGTCGAGTGATTCTCATCGCCGCTACGCGCGTAAGCGATCACGTCGTCGTTCACGGAGACGCTATTCCAGAAGATCCCGGTCTCATCGCAGCCGATCTATATCTCGACATCGCAGCCGATCCAGATCGCCACATAGCCGAGCACGTCGACAAACCTCACGTAGACATCGTACCTACCATTCGGATAGTCGATCACCGTCTTATTCCTTTATGGAATCACATGTTTCCTCACCACATGTGTCGGCTCCCATGTTAACAGCCACACATGTTGGAGCTTCAGGAGCGCAGCTAACAACCACTCATACATTATCAGCACCACGGGTGTCTTCGACCGTATCTAGTCGTATACCCCCTAATGCTACCCATTCGAATCCTGATGTTCTATGGGTACAGAATGCGTCTGGTCATTTTGTACCGGTCAATGCTGATAAGCATTATCAAATTACTGACGTCGTGGATGATCATTCATCTTTACCAGACAATCTGGCACATGATAGTTTCATTCCTGTTCCTGCTGTTTCTCTACACACCTCTGTTCCTGTAGAGATTGAAGCTGAATCGGATGCGGACACTGATACGGATAATTTTTTGGCTTCCAGTAATCAAATTTACGAGCTGATATTCCAGACTCTGGATAAAGAGTTGTGTCCACGACCTGTGGAGACTTCTTCTAATTCGACGATCTCGTTCACTGAACATCTCGTTCGTACGTTTGATCCCACCATGGTTACTACGGCGCGTTCCCGCTTGGATACACGCCTTCCGATTGGTACTACTCTCTTATCTGTTTTTCAATCGTTTGAATCAGTGAATAAAACGATTCCTAAACGAGGAGATATGTGGAAAGTACCGAGGAATTTTGAGTCTAAACTTCAGGAACTTAACTACAAACCACCAGTACCCGATCCGACTTCCGGTTTAGATTGTTATAAATTACCATCGCATGATCCAGACATCAATAACCTGTTGCTTTCGATGCCTAGTTCATCTACTTCAGTGTCTGTCCCTTTTTACATGATAGAACATTGGAAAAGTAGAGAGCGAAGATCGTAATGTCTATCCAACCAGGTAGACTTAATGCTAGCAACCTTGTTACATTTGGTTTGTGATTGCTCTGATTCAGTTCCGGAAGAACTTCTGGATTTATTGATCCACTTATCACGAACAGCATTATCCCTTTCACATAATGCTGCTGCTTCAATGTCTGAGATGTTAAGGATTCGTAGAGTTCTTATCCCTTCATCTTTACTTAAAGATTTTCTCTTAGAACCAGGTATGAACTCGCTCAAAACGGCTCCTCTCACATCAGGTTTCCTTTTTGGTGGAAGGATAAAAGAAGCAATCACAGCTGACAAGGATGGCCAACTTCATGCTTCTTTAGCTAGAAACAATTCTGGACAACGCCAAGGAGCCGTTAAGCAGCCTTCTTTTAGGCCACCAGCAGTTTTAGCACCCAAGAAGGCTAAGATAAACAATCTTTTCTCTACAAGACCTGCTGTTAATCCACGGTCGGGCCCTAACAGGCCTTCTTCCTATAACAGACCTTCTTTTTCTAAGAAGTTGTCTGGTAGAGATTCTGGAAAAAAGAACAAATCCAAGCCGCATCAGAGGAATTTCAAACCTTCCTCTGACAAGGGCGTACCGCCTTCTTATCAGCCCTAGGCCCATACCCTTTCTATCTCCACAACCTCCGATGCCGGAAATACCAGTCGGGGCCAGACTTTTCCATTTTTCAAACCGATGGCTTCAAATTACTTCGGACGCATGGGTTCATTCTCTGGTGACAAAAGGCCTGACTTTTCAATTCGAAAAAATGCCTTCACTTTCTTGCGTTCCGATAGAACTGGTATCTCAGCATCCACATATTCCACAGTCCATTCTCGTGCTCTTGGAAAAACAGGCGGTAGAAAGGGTTCAAGATCCTTATTTTCCAGGATTCTACAGTCGTCTTTTTCTTGTTGAAAAGAAAAATGGTTCCTGGAGACCAGTAATAGATTTAAAAGTGTTAAACATGTACCTTCTCAAACCAACTTTCAAAATTGAGACTCCTTCCTTCATACGGAACTCCATCAAACAACGGCACTGGGGGTGTCTTTGGGTCTGGAAGATTCGTACTTCCATGTTCCTATTCATCCCTACTTCCGGAAGTACCTTCGATTCGCCTTTCATAGCCAAGTCTACCAGTTCTGGGCCATGTCATTTGGGTTGGCGACCGCCCCACGAGTTTTTACCAAACTAATAGCTGCAATCGGAGCTCACCTCCGAGTTCATTGGATTGTTCTTCTTCAGTATTTCGACGACTGGCTCTTACACCAGCTCGATCGTAATTTACTTCTGACCAACCTAGAATTCTCTTGGAAGGAACTCAGAGTGGTCAGAGTATCATGTCAACGTATATCAGACCTTCTGGTAAAGGTCAACTGGGTTTTGTCCCAATCTCATATAACACCTCAAGAATTCGTCTCTCTCAACGGTATCCTGAGCTCAGTAGTAAACTTTGTGCAGTTGGGACGTCTATTCCTACGTCCTCTTCAGCATTATCTCTCAGCTTGTTGGAAATGGTCTCCGGGCAATCTGTTACAACAAATTTCAATTCATTCTCCCTTGTGTCTCATTTTCAGTGGTGGCTAAACGAGGAGACTCTCTTAGCAGGAGTACCACTTCTTCCTCAGCAACCGTCATTACATCTAATCACGGATGCGAGCAAGGAAGGATGGGGTGCTCACCTGGAACCTCTCAGTCTAATAGTTTCAGGGTTGTGGTCTCATCAGGAATCTCACCTTCATATCAACAATCTAGAAATGCGAGCAGTATTTCTAGCTGTATCTCATATCCAGTCACATCTTCGAGACTCGTGTGATGGTGTAAACAGACAACACATCGGTGGTGGCTTACATCCAGGCACAGGGGGGAACACATTCTCAATCCCTGTATCTGGAAACAAAGATATTACTTGTTTTTTGCAAAACACTCAAAATTTTATTCTGGCCAAATACATACCAGGTCGCCTCTACGCCCTGGCGGATTGGTTGTCTCGCAAACACCAGATACTTCCATCGGAATGGACACTTCATCAAGAAGTGACCAACCAGATCTTTTTCAAGTTCGGTTATCCCCTGGTCGACCTATTTGCGACCAGACACAACTACAGACTACCTCTGTATGTGAGTCCAGTTTACGATCCAGCAGCGTGGGCAATAGACGCGCTTTCGTTCGCTTGGGACCAACTGAAAGCTTACGCCTATCCCCAACCCATTCTAATTCCCCAAATATTGGCGAAAATCAGGGTGAGCTCATGCCGGATATTCCTGATTGCCCCTTGGTGGCCCAGGAGAACTTGGTTCAACGATCTTCTCAGTCTCCTGAACGATTATCCCAGGAAACATCCTCACAGGTCAGATCTTCTATCTCAAAGCGGCAGACTACATGCGGATCCAGTAATGTTCCACTTACACGTCTGGCCGTTATCAGGCAATCTCTGCAGAAGAAACGTTTTTCTGTCAGGGCTTCAACCCTCGTTGCTTCTGCAAGGAGAAAATCCATCAGAGCAGTCTATGATGCTCGCTGGAAACTCTTCTCTAATTGGTGTATTCGAGGGACAATTGATCCCCTCAATCCCTCTGCTAGACGCATAGCGGATTTCTCATCTATCTGTTTGATGATAAGAAACTTTCTCTAAGCTCTATCAAAGCATACAGATCTATGATTTCGCATTCATTGGCTTTTACTAAGTCATCACAAATCTGTGCTGATCCAGGGATTTCGGAACTGATTAGAGCTATGGAACTTAAACGTCCTGTATCTCGAACCCTGGCTCCTAAATGGGATTTAGCTTGTGTACTTGGTTCGCTTACTAAGGCTCCCTATAAATCTCTTGATCAGGCTTCTTAACAGTTCCTTACCTGGAGGACCGTTTTTCTTCTTACTATGGCTTCATCCAAACGGAGAAGTGAAATTCATGCTCTTTCTATAGAAGATAACCATCTTTATTTTGATGCTGTCGATGGATCTGTTACATTATTATGTCAGCAAGGATTTCTTGCTTAAAATCAACTTCCCTCTATGGCTTCCAAACACTTCAAAGTTCCAAGTCTTTCTAGAACTTGTGGACATGAAGATGATGATAGACTCCTTTGCCCGGTAAGGGCTTTGAAGTTCTACCTTAAGAGAGTAAAGTTTATTCGAGGTTCTCGTAAAAGACTTTTCATTCCATTAAAAGCGGTGGGGGCGATGTGTCTGCGGCTTCTATTTCCCGGTGGATAGCCTCGACACTTAAGAAAGCTTATTCTTCTCTTTCATTCAGTGATTTATCCCTGTTTAAGATAAGACCGCATGAATTAAAAGCTCTTGCGGCTTCGTGGGCTTATATTAATTATACCCCACTGTCTGAAGTGCTTCAAGCTGCTTTCTGGAGGAATCCTACCACCACCTTCTCCTCTTTTTATCTTCGTTCTCTTGAGTGCCAACAAGACAATTAGTATATGTTGGGTCCTCTTGTGGCTCAAACTGTAATTTCTTCTATGGCGTAAGTACTATAGGCCACCCGAGAATTAAGTACGTGCAATATGGTACTAACGAAGATAATCTGAGGACATGATTTACGATCTCTGGCTGAAAGACCTAAATATGGGTTCTGCTGTGATGGGAAAAAATATGCGAACCTTCCCGCCGCAGCTGCAAAATCAGCTAGATATAACAAGTAATTATTTATGATTTTTTAAAGTAACATTCATTTTAATTATTAAATACTTACCTGTTATCGGTAAGTCCCACCTCCCACCCCGCTCATCGACATTTTATGTTTTTGTAAAGGAAAGATGAGTTGTTGTTCTTGTTTTCCGGTTAGGTTACATTGTACTATGTTTAACCTGACTTGGTTTTCTTTATTAGAGGTGGATGATTCCCAGCGCTTAAAGTTTTCCGGATAATTAACTCCCTGGAAAGGGATTAGCTAGAGATAACAGGTAAGTATTTAATAATTAAAATGAATTTTACTTTTAAAATGTGTTTTAGTCGATCAACTGACCGCCGTTATATGTCTGAAAGACTGTTTAAGCGAACAACACCCAGTCAATTTTACTATCATTATTTTGTTTTAACAGGGCGGGGACTATGTGGTGACGTTGCTAGATTTCTTTGGTGCAGATTTCTCCGTACTCTTCATAGCTGTGTGTGAGAGCATTGCTATCATGTGGGTGTACGGTAAGTCTATCGAGCTGTGAGAGCAGTGTTATCGTGTGCGTGTACGATACGTATATCGAGCTGTGCATACACTACTAAGTCAGTTGTTTGGATACTCTTCATAGCTATGAGTGAGAGCATTCCTATCATGTGGTTGTACGTTTAGTACTCTTCATAGCTGAGTGTGAGACCATTGGTATCATGTGGCTGTACGGTAAGTACTCATCATAGCTGTCTGTGAGAGCATTTTTATCATGTGGTTGTACTATACGTATATTGAGCTGTGAATACACTACCCAGTCTGTTGTTTGAATACTCTTCATAGCTATGTGTGAGAGCATTGCTATCATGTGCGTGAACGGAACGTATATCGAGCTGTAAATGCACTGCCCAGTCAGTTGTTTAAATACTCTTCATAGCTGTGTGTCAGAGTATTAATATCATGTGCGTGTACGGTACGTATATCGAGCTGTAAATACATTGCCCAGTCTGTTGTTTGAATATTCTTTATAGTTGTGTGTGCGCGCATTGCTATCATGTGCATGTAGGTAAATACAACGAGCTGTGAGAATATCGCTATCATGTGGGTGTACGGTACATATATCGAGCTGTGCATACACTAACCAGTCAGTTGTTTGAATACTGTTCATAGCTGTGTGTCAGAGCATTGCTATCACGTAGGTGTACGGCACGTATATCGAGCTGTGCATACACTACCCAGTCAGTTGTTTGAATACTCTTCATAGCTGTGTGTGAGAGCAGTGCTATCATGTGGGTGTACGGTACATATATTGAGCTGTGAATACACTACCCAGTCAGTTGTTTGAATACTATTCATAGCTGTTTGTGAGAGAATTGCTATCATGTGCGTGAACAGTTCGTATATCGAGCTGTGAATACACTTCCCAGTCAGTTGTTAGAAAACGCTTTATAGTTGTGTGTCAGAGCATTTCTATCAGTTGGGTGTATGGTACGTATACCGAGCTGTGTATACACTACCCAGTCAGTTGTTTGAATACTCTTCATAGCTGTGTGTGAGAGAATTGCTATCATGTGGGTGTACGGTACGTATATCGAACTGTGCATACACTACACAGTCTGTTGTTTGCATATTCTTTATAGTTGTGTGTGAGAGCTTTGCTATTATGAGGATGTACGGTAAATACAACGAGCTTAGATAATATCGCTATCATGTGGGTGTATGGTACGTATATCGAGCTCTGCATACACTACCCAGTCAGTTGTTTGAATACTCTTAAAAACAGAAGTGCGTGAGAGTATTGCTATCATATGGATGTACGGTACAAATATCGAGCTGTGTGTATACTACCCAGTCATTTGTTTTAATATTCTGCATAGCTTTGTGTAAGAGCATTGCTTTCATGTGGGTTTACGGAACGTATAGCTAGCTGTGCATATTCTACCCAGTCAGTCGTGTGAATACTCTTCATAGCTGTGTGTAAGAGCATTGCTATTTTGTGGGTGTACGGTACATATATAGAGCTATGCATATACTACCCAGTCAGTTGTTTGACTACTCTCCATGGCTGAGTGTGAGAGTATGGCTATTATATGGGTGTACGGTACGTATATCTAGTTGTGCGTACACTACCCAGTCAGTTGTATGAATACTGTGCATAGCTGTGTGTGAGGGCATTGCTATCATGTGGGTGAACGGTACGTATATCGATTTATGCATACACTACCCTAGTCAGTTGTTTGAATACTATGCATAGTTGTGTGTGAGAGCATTGCTAGCATGTGGGTGTACGGTACGTATATCGAGTTGTGCGTACACTTCCCATTCAGTTGTATTAATACTCTGCATAGCTGTGTGTGAGAGCATTGCTATAGTGTGGGTGTACGGTACGTATATCGAGTTGTGCGTACACTACCCAGTCAGTTTGAACATACTTCATAGCTGTGTGGGAGAGAATTGCTATTATATGGGTGTACGGTACATATATCGAGCTCTGTGTAAAGTAACCAGTCAGTTGTTTGAATACTCTTCATAGCTGTGTGTAACAGCATTGTTATCATGTGAGTGTACGGTACGTATATCGGGTTGTGCATACACTACCCAGTCAGTTTGAATACTCTTCATAGCTGTGTGTGAGAGCATTGCTATCATGTGGGTGTACGGTACGTATAGCTAGCTATGCGTACACTACCCAGTTTGAATATACTTCATAGCTGTATGTGCGCGCATTGCTATCATTTGGTCGTACGGTACGTATATCGAGCTGTGCGTACACTACCCAGTCTGAATATACTTCATAGGTGTGTGTGAGAGCATTGCTATTATGTGGGTGTACAGTACGTATATCGTGATGTGCATAGACTATCCAGTCAGTTTGAATATACTTCAAAGCTGTGTGTGAGAGCATTGCTATTATGTGGGTGTACGGTACGTATATTGAGTTTTGCGTACACTACCCATTAGGTTGTTTGAATACTCTTCATAGCTGTGTGTGAGAGCATTGCTATCATGTGGGTGTACGGTACGTATAGCTAGCTGTGCGTACACTACCCAGTTTGAATATACTTCATAGCTTTGTGTGAGAGAGCATTGCTATCATGTGGTCGTACACGGTACGTATATCGAGATGTGCATACACTACCCTGTCAGTTGTTTGAATACTCTTCATAGCTGTGTGTAAAAGCATTGCTATCATTTGGATGTACGGAACGTACATCAATCTGTGCGTACACCATCCAGAGAGTTGTTTGAAAACTCTGCATAGCTGTGTGTAAGAACTTTGCTATCATGTGGATGTACGGTACGAATATCGATCTGTGCATACACTACTCAGTCAGTTGTTTGAATACTCCTCATAGCTGTGTGTGAGAGCATTGCTATCATGTGGGTGTACGGTACGTATATTTAGCCGTGCGTTCACAACACTCTACCCAGTCAATTGTGTGAATACACTTCATAGTTGTGTGTAAGTGAATTGCTATCATGTGGGTGTACGGTACATATATCGAGCCTGCGTATACTACCCAGTCAGTTGTTTGAATACTCTTCATAGCTGATTGTAAGAGCATTTCTATCCTGTGGGTGAACGGTTCGTATATCGAGCTGTGCATACACTTCACTCTACCCAGTCAGTTGTTTGAATACACTTCATAGCTGTGTGTGAGAGTATTGCTATCATGTGGTTGTACGGAACGTTTATCGAGCCGTGCATTCACTACACTCTACCCAGTCAGTTGTTTGAATATACTTTATAGCTGTGAGCTAGAGCATTGCTATCATGTGGGTTTACGGTACGTATATGGAGCCGTGCGTTCTTTACCCAATCAGTATTTTGAATACTCTTCATAGCTGTGTGTTAGAGTATTGCTATCATGTGGGTGTACGGTACGTATATCGAGCCGTGCGTTTACTACACTCTACCCAGTGAGTTGTATGAATACACTTCGTAGCTGTGTGTGAGATCATTGTTATAAAGTGGGTGAACGGTCGAGATATGCTTATATATTCTTGTATATTGCTGTGTTTATGATATCGACTAAGTTTGTGGTCTCCCTTTCTTCGCTCGTTAGGTATGATCTTAAGCGCCCGTAAAAGTTATTTAATACTCAGAAAGACAATGAAACGATAAGAAGTAAGAATTCCTAACCGGTAAACGACACAAACGCATTGTATATTAGCTCAATAAAACAAAGTATGTTTAAGTGATAAATTTTGCTGTAACGTAATATATGTTTGTAAAGTATGTTTCAATTATTATCCTATATAGTCGTTGTTTTATTTCAGGAGTCAAGCGGTTTATGAAGGATTGCGAATACATGCTTGGACATGCGCCACGTCCGATGTACTTCTGGGCTTTTTGTTGGTCCGTTTGTGCTCCTTTTCTTACTGGGGTAACGGCACTTTATTGTACGAGATATTTGTTGGTAAATCAGTGCTTATTGACCTTTCAGCGTCAGAACCTTGGTATAGAAACACGAAAACGTAACATGCTCATCTTTCACAAGCCAATGCCTTTAATGTTTCAACGATGTGTGTTTATTTTATGGCCACAAACAAAACACAACTTTTAAATCATCAGAGTGTTATAAATATTTGCGTATTTTTCAGGCACTGTTCCTCTACCGAATGATTAAATTTAAGTCCCCGGAAATAACCAAAGGTGTTCCTTACCCACTGTTTGCCCGGGGAATTGGATTCGCCCTCACCGCTTTGGTACTCATTCCGATACCCCTCACGTTCCTCTACACATTCTTTACCGCCAAAGGTACCGTGTTCGAACGCCTACGGACGATTACCACCCCTGATGACACCTGGGGACCAAACGACGGTAGTATGAAACACCGTCTGGTCAACACTGTTGAGATGGTCGCGAAACATGGCATTGACAACCCTGAAGTCGTTGCTAAAGGAGACGTTTATACGCATTTGTAATTGGATTGGTTGAAAAGCCTTGCCTTTCATATACAATATCCGACTCGTCTGATATCACATGCTAGTATTTCCAGGATGTCGGTCACGATACTGTATTCCTTTCATATACAATATCCGACTCGTCTGATATCACATGCTAGTCTTTCCTTGGAGCTGGCTAAAAACGACTTACAGATTATTGTATCCTAATTTGAAACGGCCGATTGGTTAACTCGAGTAGAGCTCTTTTTTAGATGAAGATAACATCCTTTCAACTTCAACCATATTTAGTACTATTTTATATTAAAAAGTACATATTAAGCCATACTTTGTGTAACGTAATGTACATTATAATTGTACATTATAATATATAAAGGAACATATAAATGAACGTAATAATATATATAATAACAGAATTTATCTCATTGTACATTAATGTGTTGTTATTGTCGTGTTATTGTTGTATAAACAAACTAATTTAGGAAATAGAATCTTCGGGTAGGATGTAATGAAATTTGAATGTGTAACGTAATGTACATTATAATTGTACATTATAATATATAAAGGAACATATAAATGAACGTAATAATATATATAATAACAGAATTTATCTCATTGTACATTAATGTGTTGTTATTGTCGTGTTATTGTTGTATAAACAAACTAATTTAGGAAATAGAATCTTCGGGTAGGATGTAATGAAATTTGAAAAATTGATTATGGAGATATGGTTTCATTTCTCCAATGTAATTCAATTATCGGGAACATAGGTTGATTTGTCTATAGCCCTTTATTAACAATTCGGCTAGTACATAACAAACCCCAATTCAGATATGGTATATAATGAAATTTAAATAATGGAAATATCCAATTTCCCAATGTACATAACAAATGCAAGTTCGGATTGAATGTATATCTTAAGGGTATCGGGGTTTACGTAATTGATTATAGGAGCGTTAGGTTTCACACTACTAATGTGGTTTGTCCATAAGAGAACACCTGGTTATATGATCAAGTATGTTAATGAAATAAGGTCTCCTATTCACAATGGTTATTATCCACACATGTTCATCACGAATGTATTGGTCAAACGTGATAATTGTATATTGCACTTTTCTACTGTAACATGTGGTACAGGCATGAGCCGTCCATCTTATCAACAAGGGTTATTTGAAGGGGTGGGTTTAGAAAATCGTCCGAAGAGAAGAGTCAACCAACCAAAAATGGAATAAGAGATATCTTAATTTTATGATTATTTTGATGAGAATAAAATGCTGTGTGTTTGTTGTAAGATTTATTCTGCACCTCAGATCTATAGAACACTTTGTTAGTAATTTAGTTACGAATCACTTGGTATTGTATTCTACTTAAGAAAAAGAATAAATAGCACTTAGAAATTATTAAGAGACTTGTCTTCTTTAATAGAGTAGTGTTATAACAGTGACTACGGGACATTGGTAACGAGTATCCTCTCATGGATTGAGAATTGACAGTGGCAGATGGTCTAAGCCCAGCCCTACACCTAATGAGCAAAGGACATGTACTGTTTGTAATCGTCTAGAAGACGAATATCATTTTGGGATTGAATGCAATATATATACACATTTTAGATGTAAACATATATCTTCATATTACAATCGATTTTATTCACAACAATTAGTACAATTGGAAACATGCATCGTTGTTTTTCAGAGGTATAACATGTTTCAAATGGGTCTTATAATTTATATGATGAAATATTGTTCTTTCAATTAAGTTATTGTTAATGTGTATATGTTATCCTTTTAATATTATTGATTCTTGTTAAGAATTGTTTCCTTTTTTAAGTGTTTTTGTATAAGAATCATGTTGACCATTTATCGTCTATTGTATCAGCTCATCGATGTTTGCTTAATGCCAATCTCTAAAACTGTTTAATCATTCCTCTAAAATTCAATGTGCTTAATTGAAATGGCTTCCGAAATTAACGTTGGAATATTAGCACTTAATGAAATATTTTAGTCGATAAGCAAGTTTTTTTTTAAATTTATATAGTTGTATATATTTAAATATGGCGTAGTAATTTATTTGAATTTTTTATTTGTGATTGTGTACGTTAGTTATTTTTGACTGATGATCCCAAGTTTAATAATAAAATAATAAATTGAATCCGATAGGTAATATTCTAAGTTCTTTAAAACGGGCACTCAAAAGAACCATGATCGTTCACTCTTTTGAATGGAATGTCTCATTTTCTGGCCGTTTCCAAACACGAACATATGCGATATGTTTAGACCGAAATAAATCTTGCGTCCATCGTGTCAATCATTTTCTAACATACGTCACACAACATGAATTTGTATTGGTTCTTTATGTCGTTACATTGAGTAAGTTCTCTCGTTCCACCGAGCTTCTAAGTCGTTCAGTACCGGTAACTGTGTCGTTCCCCCTTCCTCCTCGTTCTCACGATTTACTTTTTCGATTCCACGAATCACTTAGTGGTGGGAAGTAGATACCTAGTCATGGGAATGTGTCATTTTAAAGTACATAAAAACGCAAATATAAAATATGTGCCACGTCCGCCACTGTTGATCTGGCGCCCCGGCGTGGACAAATTATCGTGATTTACGGCTAGCAATTGAAATCTTATTAAAACCATCGTTACTATGCATTGAGGGCAGTTTAACGCATCGTTACTATGCATTGAGGGCAAACGTATTGATTGAATTGTAATAAGATTGTCACCCATTGAAAATAAATGTTTTGTTTAAACAGTCAAGTACTCTCGCAATTGATGACCATGCGTAGAGAACTAAGATGATATTTATAAACACTGCTTTTTCAACAGCGGCTATATAAGACAAGACTTAGAAGACTATAATACAGTCTTATGCTTCTGTCGTTCAATTCAGTGGTTAGAGCTGGACCTATTTAGCTTATTGGTATACTCTGACCTTAGCGAGTAGCTCTCCTATTGCTGTATCGGACTGAACAATAGTTAAATGCTCACAAGAAGGCAACTTTATCAATCGTATACTAAAAACCTGACTATTTAAAATTCCCTTAAATGCCTGGAATAAAGAATATATTGCTACGATATGTATCCCTTGTATTTTTGGTACAAAGCAGCTCTTATCATGAGCTGTCGTTTGTACTTTCATATGCCAAATTAATCATCTTTGGGCCATTTGAAATTATTCAGTTTTTAATCTTAAGTCCCCCCTCTAATAAAAAAATATTACAGCAAGTTATCTCCAGTAAAATGCATGTCTTTCGATATGCTTAGAAGCGGGCAAAAAGGTCAGAATAATACATACCCTACTATATATAGTAACACATTTGTACAGTTTTTCATGCCATTATCACTATTGCGGGGGCATTATAAATTATCGGCCCTCGCGAGAATCGGATCGCGCGACGTCAACGTCAACAGCCACGTCATCGCTTGACTACTATGGCCGCGGTGGAGAAGACTTTAGAAGCGCTCGCCAATAGAATAATGGATTTAGATTGTATCATAGAGAAGAATCGTGAAAAGCATGTATCAGTAGCCGCTGAAGACACATACTCCATAATTGTAAAAAGAATACAAATACCAAAAAGAAGACGGACAGTGACGTGAAACGTTTTAAGGATTGGCTAGGCCGTGAAGACCAAACGCAAGACTTTGAAGACATGCCACCAAAGAGCCTTGATATGAATATAGCTCGATTCTTCATGAGTGTTAAGCATAACAAGACCAATAAGGATCTTGAACCAGGGACTCTGAAAGGAATGCAGGGCAGTTTTAAAAGATATCTCGGTGATAAGAACTACCCCCATGATATCATGACAGATAAACTGTTCAAGCATTCAAGGGAGATGCTTAGAGCTAAAGGTGTCGACCTGAAAGAGAAGGGCCTCGGTAATCGGGCGAAGAGGGCTGATCCTTTCACTAGGGATGAGATACAGATGCTCTACCAGAAAAAAATCATCTTGGATCTGGTAAATCTCATTACTAAGGGAATAACAGCGCGTGGACCAGTTTATGGATATGAAAAACACATAACAGGGCGTGAACGGCACGTGAATCGCCATGTTAATACACGATTTCTCCTGTTCAAGCCCTCCTTTTGCCAAGTTTCTGCACCCAGCCAGAGGGCATTATAGATAGAGTTTATGCAATAATAAAGAATGAATTTACTTACCCAAGCAGCATGTATTTGGCTATTGTTTTGATAATATTCATGAATTTCATTCATAATTGACAAAAAGTATAACACTGTCACTGATCGCACAGTATCCATATTACATGTAGATATTGAGCAAATAAGGTGCACTAACTAAAGTAAAACTTTGCCTGATTTCTACAGGACAAAGGGTTACCTATGTTAACTTTTAAGCTCGGAAGCCATCAAATGATTGCACAAATATCATCTTTTTTAGCTCCTTTCGCAAAACACGTAACTTTCTGTGTCGTCGTAAGATTATTATGTCTGTGCGAACCACAATTTTAGGGTTACACAGGAGTCAATACAGTAGAATCTCAACACCTGTGCCCATCTATAATTTAGTATTTAAGTAAGATATATATTATAGACGTTAATACACGGCTGAGCCGGCCGGGCAGTGATAATCGGCCCCAGGTCGCAAACGGCCCTCGGGCTAAAAAAAACGACCTACAGAAACTATTTACATATTATTGTACCGGACTATTTATTTTAAATTTAAACTTTTTATGAATTAAACACTAAGACACTCATTGAACACAAATACTGTTTCATACGGATTTACAATTATTCATCCAACAATGTGCCAGTCAAATAATGCACGTTCATATACGACAGTGTGTTGCTTTAAAACAACACCAACTCGTCAATTACGTACAGCACCAACAGCGCTATAAATTGAAACAAAGCAAACAGCACAATACTTTCAAGTGAACTTAAAATGTTAAATGATATTTATCTGTTTTAGTATATACTTTGCTCAGAAAAAAACTGGTTTTGTCTAAACATTCTTCACAACAATATTGGCAATAATTTTAAACACAGTAGTTTTGTGAATAGCTACAGTTTGCTCTTGCTGTTTATAGATCAATATAACCGCCAATACCACGGTTGCATTGCCTTTTATTTGTATGCGTTACGTGTTTTGTGCCATAAATAGTAGATTTTAGCTGAGTAAGACTTTTTAAAAATGTTTTTGTCTTTCAATACACGAAGACATCGACCTACAGTAAGACGTTTGTTTTACTTCTTTATAACTGCTAAACTAGTATATGAATGCTGACCGGATTTAATCTAGTATCGATACGTTTAAATACTTTGTTATAAACGGCCACCGGAAAAACTTTGCGAAACCGAAATTTCGCAAACTCAAGTACCCTTGTTCTTGAAGATTTGCTTCCTCGAGATAAAGTATGCGATAGAAGGCTTATTTTTTATTAATAATTGGTTATTTTTGGCTTAAAAATTCGTTTTTTTCACTATGAAATATATGAGCAAAGTTGGTCCTCCCATATTAATTTTCGAAAATCCCATTGGATTTGTCTTTTTCCAATGAGGTTTTTCGAAAATCCCATTGGATTTTTCTCCCACTTTGTTATGGGGAAAAAATCCCATGGGATTTTAGAAAAATAATAATACGTTTGTTTATGCTAAGTTATCGATTTTAAGCATTGTAAAAGTATTTGTGCTGATTTTCGTTCAATTTTATTTGAAAGAACAAAAATCCCATTTTTGAAATGGGAGAAAATAATCGCATGGGATTATTCAACTTTGCTTTTAATACTAACAATAACTCGAGCATTTACATAATTTAGCAAGTCATTGTAACATGCTATTAAAAGTTTTAGGTGAAACAAATCAAAATCAAAATTTGCAGTGTCTTATCAGTAACACACCGTTCAAGCTAATACGTGTCAATATATATTTGGCTTAACATTTTAAATATAAATATGATACATTATGCATGTGTAGGGACTATACGTTTGATTTGCCAGAAAGACGACGCATAAAGCAGAGGAAGTCGGAAAGATCAGACGTATCAAAGCCTAAAACACACAGAAGATGACAAAGTCTATCAATGTCATGTTTGTGGAAACACTTTCAATAACCGAAGTTCACTGTATCGCCACAGACGAAAATGGAGACTATTACATAAAGTGAAAGTTACAACATAAGTATTGCGCCTCTTTTACTGCTGATTTAAAGTGTTCAGTGCACTGCAGTCTGCATTATAGTTTAAGATGTTAATATTGTTTAGTTGTATTAAACGATGATCAGCTTTACTCTCATTATTGTAGACCACCAATTTGCAGCTGAAAGATAATAATACATATCCTTGATAATGTAAACGACTTTTGTGATATAAGCATTAACATAAAATTATCTATGCTTTATTGCATCTCTTGTTAATTTGTAATTTCCTGCAGCGGAAACAAAGACGCTGATTAGACAGTGTGAATAAAAAGGCGTATCCGTGGGTTTGTTTGCTTTTGTGAGCTTAAACAAACTAATTACCGATGATCAGCACTGGATGACCATTCTATACTTTATTTAGCCGTAAAGCTAGACAATCCGCATAGGAAAGGCTATACGTACAGAGCCGTACGACTAGCCAATAGAGGCTAGCCGTACGGGGCGTTTGACTAGCCAATATAGGCTAGTCGTACGGGGCCGTACGGCTAGCCACTGCCAACAATGCCTATCAGTTATACAACATAACTTTAATGATGAATCGTTGGCATAATCAAATGATAACTTGACAGTACTCCATTCCAATTCTGTACATGTTGACAGTAGTGTTGTAGATTTGGAAAATCATGCGAGTATTTCATTTGAAGATGATGGTTATCATTTTTATGATGATACGATTGAACGCTTACTGTATGATGACCACATTCATTGTGTAAATCTGACCAAAAAGACAAATACGTATTGATCACAAACAGAGTGACATTATAAAAGAAGATAAAAAAGAAGCAGAAATGATTTCAAATTTCACACGTGAAACATGCCAGTGTAGTGTCGTTTATGGTAGTACACCATGTGCAACAAAAGTTGGTAATCTGCTCGAAAATAGGAACCACTGCCAGGAATTGTCTACAAGAAAAAAAGAACTGGTTGTTAAATCTTAAATTGTTCCCAAAAGAAAAAAGAGTACTTTTACACATGAAAAAAAAATCTTGGTACATCCTGGGTTCGTCATTTACAAGCCAATGTAAACAAAATAATTTTTTTAATGCGCATGCGTAAGTGCGAGGGTCATATATGGGGTCATTTTAGGGAGGAAATTTTCCACTGTACAGAAGTATTTACCAGACATTTATATAAATTGATTATTTGGAATTAAATTAGAGTTAAAACAAAAAAATTCTTCACATTAACGTTAAAATGACTTAAATACATTAATATGATGGTGAAATATGTCGCTTTCAGCGTGTGTAAATATATTTAGTTTTAAACCTATTTATTTTAGCCTGATTGCATCGAAAGCCGTAGGCTTATATAAACAATCTGCTTATATGAATAATCTCGAGTCCGTTTCCTGGACTAGAACCAGTATTGGTGTCTTTCGGGGAGATCAAAGGAACGCTCCCAGTGGGGTTTGAACCCATGACCTCCCGATCGTTAGGCGGACACCATATCCACTACGCCACAGCAATCTTATATGTATATTTATATTATAATATGTTTCCAATATCAGATCATAACAAATATCTACAAATAAGCATGTTTATTTAAATACCTTTGTGGAAAGAAGAATATTGTTTTTCAAGGGAGAAAATCCAAAACAGTGAATTTATAATTTTAAATGAGATTTGTTTCTGTTATATTTTATTGATATATGTATACAGCAAATTGTATCGATTTACTTTCATTTTTAATGTAAAAATCTATCATTTAAATCATATGTGCATGTTAGACACATTAGATTCTGCTTAAATAAGAGATTGTTATACAAATTATTGAGACCTGTTCTATTGCAGTAGACAAACAAAAATCTCAAGCACACAGTTCGGGTTTCAGTAAGGGATTTCTTTTGAGTCTGCGCATGCTTTTAATAGCCCCCGCGAGGAGGTGGCACTACATTGCGTCGAAATGTGTAAACACCGCACTGGTTTAACTATTATACTAGCATTTAACGAAGAAAACAAGCATCTGTACGTATCTAAAGAAGCAAATTGTGTTACAGCGTTACGATACACAAAATAAATAGAAGGTCCGCAAAAGATTGTTGTCCGACAAATACCCGCTTACCAGTAAGTCGTATGACAAATAAATCCTGAGTGTCAATGAACATTGTAATTGCAAAACAACACCTGCCCATGCACTTTCCATGGACGATACTACAAGAATAAAAAAGTAATTGAAAAATATGCCAATAAAAATGCATTACCTTTGCCTGGAAGACTGTCTTATTTTCTTAATCATACAGGTTTGGTTCTTCCATGTGACAAAAATGTAACTGACATTTATGACTTAAATATGAAGAGTGCAAAGGAAACAAACTATAGAGTTGTGTCTCTGAAAATATTTAGAAAAAAATGGAATTTCATAAGCCCCACATTGCAGTAGCTTCACAAGGGACGGATTTGTGTATACAATGTCAAAAATTCATTGGCAAAATTAAAACCAGTGCTAATCTGTCAGATGAAAATATGCACAATATACTAATTATACTAAGTGACTATACATGTCTTGTTGAAAAGGCCAACCGGAAAAGCCAACTTTTCAAGGACCAGGTTCTTTTTAGTAAAGCTGTGTGCAGTACTACAGATGTCTTTGAAGGTCTTGGAAAAAAAGTTTTTTTTAATAGAAAAGTTTCATCTCCATAATAAACCCTAATTAATTAGTATTCTTAAATATGTAATACAAATAAGGTACCTCATATGAGGTTAATTTGTGCTTTGTCCTGAAAGATGAACCACAGCACTTTATGAATTTTGCCATGTACATGTTATATCTTAAATGTAAACATTTACCTTGTGAACACTCTAGAGGCCACATATGTTGTCCAATCTTCATGAAACTTGGTCAGAACATGTGTTCCAGTAATATCTTGGATGAGTTAAAAAAATGTGGCAGTTTTCCTTATATGGCTTTTGTTAAATCTTAGTAACACTCTAGAGGCCACATATTTTGTCCAATATTCATGAAACTTGGTCAGAACATGTGTCTCAATATTATTTTGGACGAGTTCGAAATATGTCCGATTGGATAAAAAAACATGGCCGCCAGGGTGCAAGGCATTTTTCCTTATAAGGCTTTAGTACAAACTTGTTAACACTCTGGAAGTCACATTTATTTTCCAATCTTTATGAAACTTGATCAGAACATGTGTTCTAACAATAGTTCGGCTATTTTGAACATTTGAAAATGGTCATGGTTGGTTGAAAAACATGTCCGCCTGGGGGATTTAAACTGGGGCATATGAGCTCAAAAACTATGTCACTAGGTCAAATATAAAAAAAAACATGTTGAAAGTCACTTTTTTGGTCCAATCTTCATGAACCAGCTTGCATGTTATCAAAATAGTCAAGTTCCTTTGGCTCTCAGGTGAGCGCATTAGGCCCTCTTGTTTCTTTATATTGTAATTATACAATACAAGGTATTTTATGTACATACAATAATATAAGAGGAAGACAGACATTCTTTGTGATTAACGAGTCGGAAATGCCTGGGAAAGGTGGCGATTGTTTCACAAGTTTGGTGCACCACTATTTTTCTCACTTTGTCGCTGGAGAGAAACATGCAGAGGTAATTAATTGCTATATGCATAGTCTGAGATTAAAAAAAATGTCCTTCTTTTGATTGGAAGGATAAGATAAATGTATACATCGTTGCTTTTGTAATAATTGTTACTTAATTATAATTATTATTAAAAACAAAACAAAAAACTATTAGTTCATTTTGTTGCTGAACATAACATAATTATGTTTCCATTCATTCATAAATGTTTTTATAGCAACACTCCCTATTTAAATTTATATTATTTATTTAAAAAAGGAATGTTTTTATGCAGATTAACTTCGACAATGCTGTTTGGCAGAACAAAATGTAACACCATTCTGGGCTGTTGCATGTGGAGAATGTTGACAGGTAATAAAACAGTCATTATCTTTCTTTAAATTATAACCATATTCAAAGTATAATAATGTGTAGTGTGTACTTCAGTTGCTTGTTTGTATCAATTACAAAATGTATAAATCATATGGGATTGTATCTTTTGATGTTGTTACATGTAGAAAGTGATTATAAAATTGGATTTTATTTTTTTGGAATATCATTTCAGGTCTGCATCAGTCTGTTTCATTAACGATGATGTTACCGGGACATTCCAAATTCACTCCAGATTGGCCCACATCAGACGTTGAATGTATGGCGGAAATTGCTGACACAATTACAGCATCTTCTCAGTCCGGGCATAACATTCCGCAATGTGTTAATGATCAATCCGAATTGCTGGTGTTTTTTACTGGAAGACATTCTTTGAAAAGTACCAGGGTACTTAAAAAAACATTACAAAAAAATACCACTTTCTCTGCACTGCTGATGAGCAAGGGTTTTCCATTCATCGAGAGTTCTGCGTCTCAGAGGAAGTCAGATTTAACCTTTTAAAGGCAAGACCTGAGACAGACTGCCTTCCAACAGTTAAGGTTATCCCCTCTCTTTATGCTGTAAGGCAGTGGTATCTGTAGGAGAAAATTGCACCGCTCTTTATGCATGAAGTTGCCAGGGACATTGTATGCCCGAAACCATCTATTCCAAACTAAGAAATGTGAGAGCTTTATATCCTATTAACAATTATCAATTGGCTCAAACTGTTGTTCTTCCGTGATACTTATGATAAGCTGTTTTTCTGAACATGTGCTCACTCATGACTGTTGAAAGTGACATTGCAATCAATAATCAAAAATATATTTGGGGCAATATTAGCTAAACTTAGATTTATGATTAATGATTAACAACTCACTCATCGTGATCTCACTATAAAATATTCTGTACAGTATGATAATAACATGATATTGTTTGTCTGGTATGTGCTCTAACAAAAATATAACTTAAACTATTGTAGTTCTTATTGACATCAAGACATGTGATGTAAACATATGTGTTCATATTATGTTTATATTATTGTTTACCAGTAAACAAACATATTTTTTGTGTAAAGTTTAATATATGGTGACGCTAGTCATTGAATATGTAGCGCTTAAATTTTGTTTTATTTGAAAATCCTGTTTTTGAACCTCTACGTATAAAATGAGTTAATAGTATTTTCTATCTATACTTGTGGTCTGATAAATAGTATATTAACTTTACAAATATGGTTGATAACATATATATATGAAATTGACAATTTACTGTTTCTATAGCAACTGTAAACTTTTTTTTCAAATATATTTTATCAATCTTTGAATAAAATAGAATTGCTTACTAAAAAAGTCTGGCAGTATAGATGCTCAACATAAATTGTATCATGAGCAGTTGTTCATTTTAGTTTCAAGTTTGTTGCTATTCAATATGTTTAATTTCTGAATACACACCTATTTTCAGAAAATTTTCATACATTTATTTTACTATAAACATTTTTGTGACGTTAATTTCTGTCCAGAACATAGTTTGTTGATTGTGTTGTTATTTTGTGTCTTCAATTATTTAAAATGATCATACATAAGAAAAAATAAAATTTGTTGTTTCCATGGCAACCGTGAGAGTTTTATGATATATAATAATACAATTAATTCTGTAAGTGGTAGTTAATTATGGTCATCGACATACACGAACAATTGAGTTATTATCAACACAAACTGATAAGCGTAATATAAACTCATACTCTTGATTTAAAACGTCAGTTCGTTGAATTGAAACGTCATTACGTATCAAAACCGTACACATCGGTGTTTATGACATGCAACACAAAAATGACATAACTTCGGCAATTTAAGGAATTTGATTGTCAAATTTCAGATTATGATTTGTAAGATGCAGCACTTTCATTATATGTGCTTATTTGTGACCAGATGGGTCAAAATCTCGTCCCCAGCATCATATATCATTCGAAGTCAAATACACATAAATAAGACAATATGCGAAAACGGGTCTTATGTCATATAAGGTAGCGTAGCTTCCGCCTAGATTGCGCATCCGCGCAGTCAAGTCAGGAGCTACGCTGTCTGCTATAAAGTTACGCCATGTTTTGTGGTCTCATTATAGCATAAGACTCATTTTCGCATTACGCGGATTTTATGAGTTTGTATATTAATATTGTATTAATATTACTGTTACACTATTGTGCAGTCAGAAAAATGTTTGGAATTTTCGAAACACGTGTTTCTGCTTGTGTGAATATAAGCTAGGCATTACCAAATGCGATTAAGGGTTAACACAAATCAAAATAGAATGGCAAAACCGTTTATGACGGAACAAACTAAATGCAAGCACGTTGAATATGATAATAGTGGAAAATGTCACGCGGTTTTATCTGACTTGATGATAAAACAATGTTTTTTTATATATCTTTATACATGTTTATATCTTTACCTTGGCTGTCATCATTTGTATTACCGCGTGACTGTTTAGAAACGGTCCATATTAGACGCGAGTACGTACAATTGATTTTCATACTTGGTACTTGACGCTCCCACATTAAACGTTCATTTCCTATTGCTCTCCGAAAGTATTGTTGAAGAAAAAAAGTATTGTTGAAGACAAAAAATCTGCCGAAACGGGATAAAGTATTTTAACATCTTAGAAACATATCAATCAGTTTATAAGAGTTGAATTTTCGAAATAAAAAAAGAGATAATGTTAATAACAAATGTGCAGTATTTTATGACGCGAGCGCTCGCGCTGTTTCGCAGACTTGACGTTTTATTTTATAGTGAACGTCATTTTTCAAAAATATAATTTAGGAATTCGATCAAGTTCACATGTTACGTTGCCGATCGTACGACAGTGGGAGCATTTAATGAAGAAAAGTCTTTGCGTCCGTGTTGGACCAAAGATTTGTGGAAGAACTATCGTAAAGCAAAAAAGCGATATTTCTGTGAGGCGTTTTGCGATATCATTAATAAATATTTAAAGTCATTCCAGTCAGAGGTTATACTTTAGTAAGCACTCAAGCAGTCAATGTGGCAGATATTACTATCCGATAATATGTTCTATTAGACAATATTTTGTGTTAATGCTTTTATCATATAGATAATATGAATTTAACACTACAAAATATGTACGAGAAGTATTATTATTAAGGTAGAGGGATTGTAATGCACATGTATTAGAATCTATTTCATCTTGGTATTTTCTGATTGTGTTGCCAATAAGAGTATCTTTTGTGCAATATAAAAAATTCTAACCACAGATTAAGAAATACTTTATTTTTTAGTAAACCTACCCCCATTTTCGGATATCTACAAAATGAAGTTATGGGGTATAAATACAAAAATAAAAGCAAAATCATTAAAAGTCAATTTATTTTACCAGGAAAACCTTCTCTTTATACCATAATGACAAAAAATTAAAAATCAATCAACATAAGTGTTGTTATTTTTTATATACATCAAAGAATTCTATAATGTGAAGAATCAGTTCAAATTTTTTTACCTAATACATGGAAAAGACCAACTTTTAAATCTGAAAAAAAGACAACAAATTATCATTGCACACTAATATACTTCACTTAAAAAGGTTCAGTAAACATAAGTTGTCAAAAATATATTGTGTATGGCAATGTTGACCACAGCTAACTAAAAATAACTGAGATATACAATGGTGACCCCCCCCCTTTTTTCATAAAATAATGTGAAAAAAATTAATATGTTAAACAAATACACATCTGACCAACAATAAAGTGAAAAAATACAACATTTTGCATATGACCTTTATGGTTTTGATGGATTTCAGTTTTTATAAACTCAAAATAATTCTAAATTATTGATTTGTGACTCTCAAAGCGCCAATTTTCACAGAGAAATAGTGCTGCTGCTGACGCGCGATTGAGGAAAAATTGCTTAAGATTTGCAACTTTTTAAGTTTATGCATATCTTCTTCAGTAAACAACTTTGTATATTATTAATATATTTTCAATAAAATAACTAGAGAAGAAACAAAAAGTACTTCATAATCTCACAACATTATTTTGTATGTCATGAAAATGTGACTGGTCATAATGGTATTTTTATGAGTCTGCAAAAAACTTGACTAATTTTGATATAACTTATTCAAAAACTTTACTAGAGGAGGTCACACGTGGTTGATTTTCGCTACTTTTTGAAAAAATGTATCTCTTAGACCACCTTTCCCTGAACGCTTGTATATCACTTCTAGATAACGGATGTTTAACCCCGACCCCGCAATATTGTCTGCCGTAGGTCTCTTGATGATTCCCTTACTCAAAAGTGGGTCCAAAGACCTCATATTTGAACAGTTGGTTGCGTTAAAGTGCATGTTCTGAATGATTGCAATTGGGGATAAACTGGGACTCAACAGTGTTGAATGTTCTACTAGGTCTACCCAGTCTCCAAGAGCTTGGAGTCAGCTTCTGCATTGTGTGCATCATATGTTTTTCCAAGCAAAAGCTTCACAATATCTTCTTGCTTGTGTGAACGATTGGGATACAATTTCTTGAAAATGGGAAGACTGTCGATCAAGCCAGTTACACACTGAATAAGAATACTTATTTTTTCTTAGTTTTTTTCAACAGCTGTCATTAGAACTGGAAAGTCAAATCTTCGTCCGTTATGTGCCACAAGAAAGACATTACTAAACTGTTCAAGCCATTTACCAAGATCACTTATAAATTGTTTAATTGGTACTGCAGTGACTGGTTTACCGTTGATACACACATTGTTCTGAATGTCAACTGCTATTCCTGTGACCTTCTGAGCCTCTGCAGATATCGGAAATTTTGGCTGGACGGAAGTTGAAAAACCTGACTCAGACCTGACAACATGGGCAGCTACTTGCATAATGTGGGGCATCACAGAACCACGAACTGAAAAGAAAACATAACAAAACTGATATCTCAACATTTCAAACAAGAGCTTTGACACAGACGTGACGAATACCCCCGCATGCTTCATTGACACATAATATTTTGCATGTTGTCTTAACAAAAAAAAACAGAGGACACCATGCTCAATGTTTAAAACACACTAAGGGACCCCTTAACCTAGTTTTTGTCCCGGCATGGCCAATGTTTGAACTTGACCTAGACATCATCTAGATACAACATCTGACCAAGTGTAATGAAGATCAGATGAAAACAACTTGAAAAAGAGAGCGGGCACTTAATACTCATTTTTATGTGTTAGTTTACTTATTGAAACAAAGTAAAAAATATAAGATATAGACATTTTCAATTTGCTTATCAAGACTGTCATAATAATTACATGTGAGACTGTCGAAGCCTTTTTTCTGCCATGCTGTGTCTATTGCACAAGAAATTCCTGTCCGAGTTATACACGATAACTTATTCTCCAAATATGTGTCTGGTTATGTGAAATCAGTCAAAATGCATGTGAGCAAAGTGTCGTCCCAGATAAGCCTGTGAAGTCCGAACAGGCTAATCAGGGACGACACTTTCCGCTTAAATGGTATTTTCGTTTAATGGAAGTCCGGCTTTACCGAAAATCTAGTTTAAGCGAAAAGTGTCGTTCCTGATTAGCCTGTGCGGACTGCACATGCTAATCTGGGACGACACTTTACGCACATGCATTGTGCCAGTTTTCTCAGAACACGACACGTATATACGTATCAAGTTATCATATCATTTTTATTGCTGACTAAAATAACAAATTAAATTTCATGGACTCTTTTCTTTTGTTTTAATAGAATTTAGTTATGGTAATATTTTTTTATAAACTTAAGCCATTTGTTCTGATAGGCCTCTTCAGCAGCCTGATTTGAAGATTGGATCGACAGCTTTTCAATGACATTACCAGCACGTCTTTCCATATCCTTCAAATTTCAATTACAGATGGGCTTCAGGTTAAGAGACGCCAGGAAATTATTGACACGGACTGGATCATCCAAACTGTCAATCATTGCTGAAAAATTGTTCATATGCAATATATGATACATGTAAATATAAATATTTGGTTTGGTTCATATAAATTCAATGTAAGTTATACAAATTACAAATGCTAAATACAAATGCTAAAGTAAATGTCAGGCAAAAGTTATTTTATTTAAAGATTGAGGTTTTTCTTTTATGCCAAATCAAAAGGGGGGGACTGTGTTATTCCACTGGGTTGGGGTAGTTTTAGTTCATAAAAACGGACTCCCCGAGAGCCTATGATAATTTTTGCTTTGACGGCTCTGGGAGTCCATATGCACCCTTTCATAAACATGGGTGAAAATTTAATCAACAATGCAAGGGTTAAGAAACACTGAAACTGCAAGAACTTATCAAAGTTTACCTGTTTTAATCACAAACTCATCCAAATGTACCATTAAAGCAAGAAATAGTTGCTTTTTATTGACTTCGTTCTTCTTTCATACGTTCTATCCACCATATTGGAAACTGTTATTTTGTTGATGACTTAAAAAAGTGTTGTTGTCGTTTAGGTCGCAGTACATCATCATTTTGAACATCGGGTTATGCGATGTAGCCTAAGTCGACGACGTTGTTAATTATTTGGCACAAAATGAACTGTTTCAAATTTCATAACATAAAAATGTCAACGAGAATAGTGTGTTGAAACATCGTCGTGTTTTAGAGTGCGTGTTTTTTAGGGTGCATGCACTGGATGAAGTCCGTACGTTGCCATTCAGGTAAATTTAACATGTTTATGAAGTTTATTCATTATTTTCCTCAATTTGTCTCCAACGACGTCTGTTTAGTGAAGCGGATTCTCTGCGCTGAACTGCACCCATGTTTATGAAGAGGTGCATATGGACTCCCATGTTAATGCATATAATTATAAAACTGTTTTGTCGGAAGCCGGTTTTCTACTTGCCGGGGATCAGACGCAATGAACCCATATATGGTTCATCCCAAGTGAACTTTAAAAAAAGTAACGATGAGAAAAAACCAAGTAATTAACTAGATATATAAATATAATTTTCATTCGTACCACATTTTTAATAAGTTTCTGTCCTTTAAAAAGATAGATGCGAATAGTAATATCAAAAGGCCAGACTTTTCTATAAAATGTGTAAGATCTAATAAAAGGTTTATGTTTATTAACAATTAAGCCTCTTAGTGATTACTCAGAATAATAATACGTTGCCTTTCATTTTATTGCTGGTTATTGATGGTTGATTCAATACAAACGTGTGATATTCAATGCCAACATCATAACAAACATATTTCACGCACACATGCCAATTTTCATGAACATTTTAAAATGTGACAAATGCATTTTTTTTAAATCCAAGAAGAAGTGAAAATGAAACTCAAACATCAAAGCGGGGCAGCTGACGCTACTTTTTAATCATAATTCTAATGATGAATATGATGATGATAATTGTTAGTTTATTGATTCACTTTATGAAATTACTAGTTTTATACAGAAGATTTGCATTAAATTAATTCACAAAGATTTTTTCTATCTCGCGGCAAGGCGCAAATATTTGCCTCGGTCACACTGTCACGAATCAGAGCTACGAATGAGCTACGATTCAATCGGCTACGAATGACTACGAGATTGTCAAAATTCGTAAGCCGCTACGATTTCAGTACGGAGCACAACGAATCTAACATCAAAATGTTGGAAAACGAACAAGGAAAGGTACGGACTGCTACTGATCGACGCGATTTAGTACGGAGCGCCACGAATCGGTACGATCTAACTACGAATCCGCTACGGTCTGGTACGATTAAGTACGATGCTACGCGAATCAGTACGATCTAACTACGGATCCGCTATGGTCTAGTACGGGTGAATACGAACTAGAACGGTTTGCTACGAAGCAGTGGGAATTGCGACAGACTGGTAGGAACGAACTACGATTGAACATTGCGCCCAAGGCCTCTTGTATTTTCATACACAGAATGCCTCCCAAAAAGATAACATACAAGCGAAAGCAACAGCACGTAACAGAAATAATGGAATCAGCCGTGTCTGGGGAAGAGTCTACCTCCTCCATCCAAAACCAAGAGCCGGGTCGTCTTAAAAGCCAGTCTCTTATCCACCACCTCCTTTTTCTTTCTCTGACCTGATGACGTATGAAATTATTGATGTACAAATATAGATTTTGCTTAGGAAAGTATGATTAATATTGTATTTCATTATGTCGGCTATTAATTTAACAATTATTAAATCACGTAAAAGTAAGAGAAAGATTCAAACGGCATATGAGGCAGATAAAAAAAAAATGTATTACTATAGAAAGTTCAAATTCTAATATTTTCAAAAAAACGTATTCTTTAGCACAAAGCTATACTAGTTACACGATATTGAATCATTATTACCTCTGTGCATATCGTCAAGCAGCTCGACTACGGCCTCTGCCATATCAATATCCAAGTGTTACAAATTTATCGCAAACGCAATTTGCTGGCGGTTTATTATTGTGAACTCAACAAATGCAAGTACGGTTGCTTTATAATTTCAATGATGTATTTCAGTAGCAATCTATTGTAGTGGACCGTACATGTCCGTACTGTTTCGTGCTGAAATGTATTACATCGTACAAGATCGTGCAAATTCCTGCCTTTCCGTAGTACAACGTACTAGAACCGTGGCTTTCCGTAGTATATCCGTGGAATAATCGTAGCTAATACGTAGTGTAACCGTATCGCTCCGTAGTTCTTCGTAGAAGTCCTTGAAAATCTTTGGGCCTACAACAAGGTACGGACGACTACGGTGTCGTAACGAACTAGTACGGATCAGTACGGTTTAGTACGGACTGCTACGGATACGCTACGGTCGATAAATTCGTAGCAATTTTTTGAACATGTTCAAAATTTGTCAAGAGTCGCTACGGACATCCAAAAACTACTACGACTGATCACGGATCAAGTACGGAGAGCCACGGCCCAGTAAGGATAGCTACGAACTGTGCCGAAAAGTATTCGTAGCTCGTTCGTAGCTCTGATTCGTGACAGTGTGACCGAGGCATAATGCAATATACAAAATCTACATATGCGCAGATAACCTAGCAGAAAACAAGCACCATATGTGTATCAACAACACAAACGAAATATGAGTTAAACATAAACGTCAATTATTACTTAACTTTTTCAATCTTAAATTAAATCTTCTTTTACAAAATATTCATTATTTTGCGTTTACGGCATCATTGCTTTATTGAATAAGTGAAAATGCAAAAATGTAACATAAGTCGATTCATCTGCAAACACATAATTATATCGTATTTTAAGCTATCAGTAATACACGATAAAAAAATTGCTGTAATTAATGTGAATTATTATTTCCTTGCTAATTTCACAGCGCGGTGTGATTTCTTTACGTTTCATTAGATGCATTTAAACCATTAATTAAGCATTGATCAGTTTCAAAAAGAGTAAATGTTTACAAGTCCGGTTGTAATAGTTTAAGGGTGTAATGATTCGTTTTTGTGTGGAAATGACATGTTTTTTTTTAGTGTTTATATACAATGACACGTTTGTCAATTGTTAAATATGTAAAATAAATAATAATGTTTGTTGTTTAACAAATAATTCATTTTAAACTAACACAAAAAAGTTGCTGAAGTTAATATGAGTTAATATTTCCGTGCTTATTTCACGACGCTGTGTGACTTCTTTGCGTCTGAGTTTTTCTTCTATTAACATATCGTATGCGAGAAAACAGCATCAACATGTATTATATCTTAAGCATAAAATTGCTTTTAGTCAAATGCGCAATACAAAAGTGTAACGACATGGATGATAATAATTATGAAAACTAAGGTAATAATGATTGCGTGGTCCCGTTGACGGACACGGAAACTCCTAACCACACTGCGCGGCTGCGCAAGCTTGTCTGGAGCTTGTCTTGCCCCATAAGGCATAAGACCCATTTTCGCATGACACGGTTCATATTTATCAGTCTGTATACGTGACTTGATAACAAAACAAATTGATGTACAATTGTATTCACTGAGAAGAGATATGAGATTGATATAGATGAGAAAATTCATCTTTTGTCAAAATATGTTATGTATCAAAACAGTATGAACTATTTTGTAATTAATGCAGGTTTTCAAAGGTGTACAATTTTCTGAATAATTTAATTTTTGAATTTGAGTCACTTTTATTTTATTTAGCAGTTAACAATTAAGAATAAAGCTGAAGTCGTGTTAGGAATGTCATGAAATGACTGAAGGCTTTTTTCAGTCATTTTTTGAAATTCATGGGAAAATAGGCATTACGTGAGGTCCCTAAGTAAAACAGTAATTTCACGAAAATCCTCAATTGTTAGGAAATTTCGTGAAATTCCAAGTGTCTCAGATTTATAAATATATCAGTTTCACAAACGTAATAAAGTATCTTATTGAGCACCATTATTCAAAGTATTTATATTTTACATATTATTCATATTATTTTTATTCTTATTATTCATATTCATATTATTCATATTCATATTATTCATATTCATATCATTCATATTCATATTATTCATTTTATTTATTATATTCATTTTATTCATTTTATTCATATTCATATTATTCATATTTATATTATTCATATTCATCTTCATATTATTATTATATTAATTATTATTATTATTCTTATTTTTACTATTATTACTTTAATTCATATATATAGGTATTAGTATTAATATTATTATGATTATAATATAACTACGTTCATGTGAAGATATTGCATCTAATTAACACTTACTGATCATATGATCTTATTATAACTAAATAAGCACTGTGATAATAAACAGTATCTCCATGATAACTAGCAATGTAAAGCTTGATATTCGGCTTTTCTGCAATACGCATCTTAACGAAATTGAACAATCCGACATTTTTTCTAAATGCTCTTAAATGTACAATGGAATCGACGATTTTGAATCGGCATATGCAAACAGTCTCTCACTTAAGCGCCAAATTTACATACAGAACCCAATGTGTAGGTTACCAAAAACGCAGTCCGCCTAGCGAGCGGGGGGTCACGGGTTCGAGACCCACTGTGGGAGCGTTCTTTCGATCTCCCCCAAAGACACCAAGTACTGGTTCTTAGTCCCAGGAAACAGATTCGACATCATTTCAATAAGCGTTATGCTTTCGATGTTATCGAGCTAGAATAAATAGATTTAAACTAAACTTAGATCTTCCTTTTTTTCGCTGTATCGTTTATAATGCGCGATATATTGCAAGACACGTTCCTTTTATTTTTTAATACATATACTACACGAGAAGTCAACATTTTTGAGCGAACTATCCAATGGGACAGCGGGCCGATTATAGACGTCCGGCCAAGCTCTGCCGTGTGTTATTGTCTAAAAATGTGTACGGGCATACCTATCACAAGGCAACTTATGATAGTTATAAGAACAGAGACATTATCACTCGATTGCTTATTCATTTCTGAGACGTGAAGTTCCCTAAACGTTATATTGAATATTAAACAACGCATACAATCGTTTTAAAATGAACGACGCAGAGCGTTTTTTAGTAAAGATATTTTGTATTGTATTTTGTTATAGAAATTGGGCACATTTTTAGAATGCTTAATATTGTTGGTACATTATACATGTATAATATAATAAATCTACCCAGGAAGAGCTACTGAACATCAAAAAACTAAATGACTGTTATACTTTTTCATACAATTAAACCATGTTACGGCAGTAAGAGTAAACTTAGATGTTGCAAGAGGTGTAACTGTTTCTGGGTATTGATTTTATTCATTATCAAGTTATTTTTCTTTCGCATATGTGAGGACCACGATTGAAATATAAGGGATGTATGCATATTGCAAATACATCAACGTACTTAATATTTACTTAAGATCAATAACAAGGTCTTTAATCATTGAAAGATAAACTTAGTGGAGCTTCAAATTGACATGTTCTTTTATTGAAAAAAACAACCCTGTAGCATGGCAAATTTACAACAAATAACAACTCTGAATATGTCATTCCCATATGAAAAGCGAAAAACAGCAAATGTGTCCGTTACCGATACAAATAACACATTTTTCTTGAAAATCGTTCACAGAAACATTTTAGCTCTCATCAACAAGTATTATCATAGGATTAGACTCGAAGCAAGATCCATGAATACTTTCAACGAAAACATAAACAAACAACAAAACAATAAAACATAATGGCCTGACTGTCTTCTTAGAAAGGTGCCAGATGAACCTTGGATTAGTTCCATCCAAATATCAATACTATAGATAAAAGAGTAATCTTGTTGTATGTACTGGACTTGGCGACATAACTTTTTTTTAATGACAACACGCTTTGCTGTTTAATATGTTGTATAAAAAATCTGTTTAAATTAACAAATGAATATTTTGCAATGTTTGAATACTATAGACACCAAATGCATATACATAGTCTATGGTCAAAACATTGCCCACAATTTGACATGAAATTGCAAAGAAAAATAACTTAACTCAACACGATCATATATACGAGTTAATAGAAAGTAAAACATGCGTGAAGTGAGCCGCTAAATATCGAAAGCAATGCGCTATTGTAGAACATCATATCAAAGAAAATGTTATTATGTACAGAATTAAAATAATTCATCACAAAGCTTTGCGTGCATAACTGAATATAATGTATAACAACGCTGATTACGCGCACACTTGTTTGACCACAATTTACTTGTCTTAATTTTCGATGACTGAAACATATATTAGCTGGTTTTGCTAGTAAATGGAATAAATGCATTACTGACTACATATATTAATAGAAGCAAATTTATTGTTATGAACTGATGAACTTGCACACAATAGGATGTTAAACTTGATTAAACATTGATTGAGCAACCATCTGTTCCGTTTAACTTTGTTCTAAAATACTTCGTTCTGTTAGATGTCTGAAAAAAAGAGTTCAATGCGTATTATACAACGTACTACTACATTTTGATATGGTTAAGCAAGTTATATTAAGTGAATAATGACTGATAGAAGGAATAACTTATTATTATCTAAAATATAAAAACATATATCATCTGTCAAGCGACTCGACGTAGGCGTAAATTTTCGACGGTCGCTGCTCCACTGAAGTGTTATTTTCATACGAAATAAAAGCGTGTATTGTTTCTGAAATGTCCTCAGTAATACTGCATTGTTTTAAGATTTAAAAAAGCTAGTCGTTTAATGTAAGGTTCGATGGGATTATATTCCAAATGCGTACATCAAATAATCAAGACAGTTTAAAATGATCCAAGTATTGAAATTTGGCACACATGATTTCGTTTAACTAAGAAAAGACGTAATATTATTAATAAACGTCTAAACGCTGCTTTAGCTCAACACTGGCTACCTATGAGCATAACAAACACTAACGGAGTTCGTTAAAACAGTCCCGAACCTTTAAAAATATCACCGTAGTTAATACATGCATAACCGAGACATATGCCACGCATACATTGGGTTATCACTTCACTGATATTCTTAACATTTATGAGCAGTAAAGAAGTTGGATGGAAACTCAGTACATTCGAAAATAATCAGACACAAATCAAGCAATAGCAATGAAAACAGTTTTGTTTTATTTTCCGACTAATTGTTCGCATGTACTGGATGTGCGCCACAGTAAGCGATTATATCATTTTGTGTTGGTAAATGTATTATATTACACATGTATTCTGACATATACGATGTATGTGGTGTATGCTATCCTAAAGAAAACTCGAATAACTTGTTCACTTGTGTATTGTAACATAATTTATAATGTAGGTAAAGCTGTATTGTAAATGTAAAATTCAATGAAGTCGAGGGCTAAAATGTGAAATACAATGTACCTTCAACTCAAACATCCTCATTGTGTTTATCTGGTACTAAATAGGTTGTAAATTTCGCAAGTGGTTACGTGACACGATCAATATATCAAATGGTAATGATAAGCAGAAGAGAAATAAAACATTCGTTATCAAGCATGCTGTGTACCTTAGAATCGAAAACTGCGCATGTAGTACTTAAAGAGATTTTCAACTGAAACCTGCAGATAATTATGTAAATGACATGTTGTAAAAATGTAGAACTATAAGAGCGTAAAACTGTGGGTTTTTACATGCGCTAAAGAGATGATCATTTATAGAATATTAAACGTTAGGCATGGAAAATAACAAAGATCATCTACATATAGCTGACAAATACAATACGTACTTACACAGACGTAAACTTCATCGATTAGCGTTATGTTTGACAATGTATAATTTGTCTTAGAAAGTATGCACCCAATTCCAGTTTGAATTGTTACAAAATAGCCTTCCGTGTACCCTTGAACTTCTGATACAAACCCACCATCCTCATCCTCTATATATGAACGATGAAAGAACAACTGCAGTAAAGATCATGACAATCCTGCTCATACCTGCACAAAAGACAAATGCTGTCTGTTTTTATAGCTTAATATGCACACAAACACAATAACGGTTTTCAAATCAATACGTATAAGGTTAAAATTTAATTTTCGATTCAAATGTACATTGTATCTTATTATATATATAAATACATATTTACCATATGTCGTTCGAGGAGCTGAAAGTGTACTTTGATTACATATAATTTGAAATCCTTAACATGTATATTATAGTTTTAATTTTGAAATACATTTACCACATTTGTTACCTATGCCTTCTGCCAGTTTCGGCGTGACTTTATCTAAAATGAAATCAAAACACATATTGTGAATAGTTGCGCTAAAATATTCGATACCAAAACTAAATAAATATAAACAAGTTTATATTATGATTATACTATATGTTGTTTAAACAGACTCAGCTTTAGGTGTGGACAAATATTGCAATATTATATTAAAGTAAACACACAACAAACATATACATCAAGAACTATTAAACCTGTTTATATAAACCCATCTCTCTTGTTGAGTTTAGCAATACATTATAAAAAGAAAATATATGGTACTTATTCGGTTTGGTCGAAATATGGCCTTGAAACGTACTTGTTTGCGTATGTTCTTCAATAACGTAATAAATATACTTGCATGCAAAGTTTATAAATGTGTTTTTCTTTCGATGATGTATAATGTTAGTTATAAAAAGCGCCTTTTATCTGTTAGCCTGCGTTAAATTATACAACCTGCTTGTAGTGCTGAAGAAATTTGTCCGTATTATGAGACGCGTAGTATTCAAGTATAATAGTTTTTTTAAATGAAGTAACGTTATTCAACGTAAAAAGTATGACTAAGGACATACTGTGAAACATAGTTTTTACATTTTAATTGGAATGATACATGCAATTGGATTGGAAAACAAGTGTTAACATTATTATCTGGTTCCAATTCTAGATTACAAATAAGATTCTGACAAGTGAGATAATATATAATAACCAAATAAAAAGTTATTTTACTGGTTTATTATTTTGTTGTTAAATTATGTTATTGTATGCAATTGCCACATGAAAAAAAAATGCATTCCTAAAATTAAACCGTTTCGAACCTGTCTTAAATACTTGCACTATTCGCAAAACTGTTGCATTAAATTCCAAAGACACATAGGTTTCAATTCCCTAACCTAAATTGATAATAGACCTTCTTCCAATCGATTATCTCTTCTATTGCAGTATGCTTACTTGACTATTAATGGCATGCATTGTCACTTTAAATGACGACCCTGTTAACACGCCGCTTTGGCAAACATACATACAACACGCTCTATAAAGAGATCGTTATAGTTTATTGTCTGACTGCCACTTTCAGATTACTTACATTATTTTAAATAATATAAAAATATGTTTCTTTTTCGATCATTAAATACTTGCACATTTTTTTTTGTCTCATCCGTTAGACAACTAAACACACACCTATATGTAATGAGGTTTGTAAAATCAATTAAACACATTGATCATTAGCAATTTTCTTGCTTATTTTAATTATTCTTCTCCTTCGAATACTCCTTCTTTCTCATATTCTGTTCTTGCGGGTCGTGCGCACGTTAGCTTTCCCTCATCCAAGTATGTTTCCTATCAGGGTATTACATAATGTACACAAATGTAGGTTTATATAAGATGAGGATAGGTTTGTTACATTCCTTCACTATGAAAACTAAAGGTCTTAAACAAATGAACATTTTCGAACTAGTGTGCTGGCTTGCAGTCTTACTTCTTAGAGGAGGCGATGTCCATCCAAATCCTGGACCTGACAGCTCCTTTGGTATATCTTCCTCATCTTTTGGTACTTCTTTCTCATCATCTATATCCGATGCATTCACGAATAATCTAAAAATTGTCCACTACAATGTACAGAGCTTCATCACCAAGAACGATATTCTATTTGCAGACCTTAATGGTTTCGATATTCTGGCCTTTTCTGAAGCTTGGCTTAGTCCAACAGTCGACACAGCCGATTTACTCTTCCCGTCATACCATACGCCGTGTAGAAGGGATAGACCAAACGATCCCCATGGAGGAATTCTCTTATATGTAAAATCTGATCTTTTTGCCACTGAGCGACCGGACTTACACATTGACGATATTGAATTCTTTTGGGTTGAATTACGCATCAAGGGAAGGCGACTTTTATTCGGCTGTTTTTATAGACCACCTAACTCTAGTCGTTATTTACCAGAATGCATACACAATTCAATATTACTAGCCGTGGACACAGGTATCGAAAACATTATAATTACAGGTGATTTTAATCTCGACATAATTAAACCCCAGGGTAAAATCAAATTGGACTCTCTTCTCTTACAGTATAATCTCTCCCAGATTATCTACGAACCTACCCATTTCACTGAAACCTCCGAATCTATTCTTAACCTCTGTATGATCTCATCTTCATTAACAGTGTTACACCGTGGCGTTGGCGAACCTTTTCTTCACCAACAAGTTCGTTATCATTGTCCAGTCTACTGCGTCATCAACCTCAAAAGAAATGCTGGGTCTAATCTTAAACGTAAAATATGCAGATACAAAGATGGAGACTATACTAAATTACGTCAACTTGTGCAAAACTTCGATTGGAATGACTGCTGCGACAATGATATAGACATATATACGTCAAATTTTACACGTCAACTAATCTCATTCTGTGATACCACAATCCCATCTAAAATTGTTACAATACGGACAGCTGATCCTCCATGGTTACATAATAACATACGAAAGGAAATCCGACGCCGCAAACGTGCATAGAAAAAAGCCAAGACCTCAAATTTAGAAAGACATTGTCAGATTTATCGCCAACAACGCAACCTTGTTAATAATCTCGTCAGATAAGCGAAAATACTATACTTCGGAAACCTTGCTAAAATGATACGCGAACAACAGCATTTATCATCGGACTTCTGGAAAATCATCAAAAAGTGTACAAATAAAGACACCTCACATAACGAGTTGCCTCCCTTAATTCATAAGATACCATTTATGAGTCACCTCTTGATAAAGCAAATATACTTAATTCATTCTTCCAATCACAATCTAACCTAACGATACAAAATACATAAACCTACATCGCAAACATCCAAAATCCAGACTGCCCCGTCTTAGAAGATTTCATACTTTCTTGCCAAGATGTCATCGATTCTATCAAAGCTATGAAAACTGGGAATGCCTCAGGACCGGACCAATTAAATAGCATAGTTTTAAAAGAAATCGCAGCTGAAATTTCAGGTCCACTTCAAAATCCTTCATTTTTTCACTAAATACTGGTATGATTCCACGGAGATGAAAAAAAAAGCAAATGTATGTGCAATTTATAAAAGGTCAGATCCTCAGGATGTAGGTAACTACAGACCAATATCACTCCTAAGCGTTGTAAATAAATGTCTTGAAAGACCGCCCGATCCGACCCCTCTTTTCCTTAACGACTGAGCAATTAATGATGTTTCGTCTCATAAACATCTAGGCTTGAACTTTTCTAACTCATGCTCCTGGCATGACCACATTGAAGACATTAAGAATAAAGCTCGGCAGAGAATAAATCTAATGAGATCTTTTAAGTTTACCGTCGAAAGAAAGTCCCTTCTTACTTTATATACGACATTCATAAGCCCAATTCTTGAATACGCTGATGTAGTCTGGGATAATATTACTGCACAGGATGAAATTGAGCTTGAAAAGATTCAACGGGAATCAGCAAGAATAATTAGTGGGGGAACACGTCTAACATCACTGCAGAATGTGTACAATGAAACGGCTCTTGAACCTTTAAAACATAGGAGAACTAAACATAAGCTGATTTTTTCTACAAGACGTATAATTCTCTATAACCTCCATATTTGTCTACACTTATCCCCTCTAGTGTGGGTGAAACAACGGCATATCGACTTCGTAATTCCGACAAAGCATTCAATGTAAATCACAGTTTTTTTCACGATCGTTATTACCATCAACAATAAACCTATGGAACGCCCTTCCTTAATCTGTCAGATCTTCTCCTTCTCTTTCTATCTTCAAAGCAAATCTTAACAAAGACAAACAAAAAATTCCCATGTATTACTACGATGGCGAGCGGATGCTGAATGTCCTTCACGCACGTCTGCGAATGCATTGCAGCCACTTAAATGAACATTTGTACTCGTAAAACATCTCGGAAAATCCATATTGTCAATGTGGGGAGATCGAAGACACTTATCACTTTTTCTACACTTGCTCAATTTATAATGAAAAAATAGCAATCCTATTTGACAATATTTCCAGTTTTCAACCCATAACCTTACAACTACTTCTCTTTGGTGTCAAAAACGGATCATACGAAGACAATTCACGTATCTTCAAACATATACAGTCTCTCATTCGAGATAGTCATAGATTTTTACATAGCCCCATTTCAAGAACAGACCTGTTCCTGCTAACGATGCCCCGCCCCGCAACTGTCTCTTTTATTATCGTAACTTGCTCAAGTCGCGATAACTCTGTCACTTTTAAATCATCCTTTATTACCCATTAATAATGCTGATGTATACAAACGTAATATCATTCTCCCGCTATCTACATCATCTTACGTTTTTGTATTAATTCACCTATCACTTTTTCAGTTCGGTACTGTATATTTATGTATACTTACATTATTCGCTATTCATAGTTTCGACATTCTGTACATTGTAACTATATGCCCAATAGTTTACACTTTATCAGCAGCACCATCAAAGGACAGAAGAGAGACTTCGAGCTTTTTTCTCAATTCTGTCAATTTACACTTCGCATTAATTTTGTTAAGCATATTTCGTAGAAAGTTGTTAGTATGTTTGTATTGTATTATATTGCTTACATGCTGTATATGAATAGCCAAATAAATATTGTTTAAACCAAATTTTGCCCCCTTTGACCTTGACCTTGAACTTAGGGTCCGCGTTTAGGTTTTAAAATCTGCATTTAGGTCTCGAAAATTGCTCATAACTTCTCTCAAAGCGTTTTTCGTGGACATATGTCATCCTATGGAAACAGTTCTTGTTATTAAGCTTAGCTTTATTTCACGCACAATATTGATGCCCTTATTGATCGCAATATATTGCAACATAACCCAGTAGAAATAAACAATATTTCTGATATGATATCCGGTGTTTCATTGATTGTATAGTTATCGATAACGTAAAATAATATCCACTTAAAAAGTAGGTCTCTATGATGCAATACAAAGACCAATTGTTAATTAGTTAAACATAAAGTCGGTCGGATTAATAGATTTTTTTTAAATACGCTTCATTGATGTCCTAACATAATGAATTGAATCATCCTTCATCATATAACTTGCAATTGGAAGCAACTGTTACAGGGCCCTTCTAAATAACTGTATACAAACTGAAAGGCGAGTGTATACAATCGGTTTAATTCTTGTTCATAACATTTTCGTTTGCGAATAAAAAACAGAACATAATTTCATAATTATGTAGCAGGGTTCGGTATAAGGAGAACTTATACTGCCTTGCTATATGAGCTAGGTTTTATAGCGACGTGGAAGAGTGTCTGCCTGATTTGAAACCGCGAGGTCCCTGGTTCGATCCCGATGGTGGTCGGGGATTTTTCTAGCTGGGTTACAAAATGTCGTACAAGAACAAACAATAATTTATAGTTTATATTGACTTGCACATAATGCTTTTTGTACAGCATAACACTCTTTTATGTTCACAAGGTACATGTAAATGCTATGTTTGACATTGCAAATAAGTAAGTGGTTAATAGTTCACTCGACACGTATACACAAAATTGCTTCTGCTACAACAGTTAGTAAATGTATATTGTTCTTTGTTAAATTTATTGAATTTAACCATATTTGATTGAGTGTTCAATATACAGATCGCTTATTTATTTTATGTAAGAGTCTTTATTTATATGCTTGTGTGGGTTTAAGAATGCGACAATACAATGTATATATCTTAAATGTGTATGCTCGCTAGCTAAAATAATACCTGACGTATAACACATCTGCAGATTTTAATAATGATATTTTTATTCAAAATAAGATCGAAAAAGAAAAGTTGCTTTAACAGATATAACTGTACAGCTAAAATCAAGGTTCCACTTCGTATATGTAGTAGAATGTTAATGTTAATGGACACAGATCGCTTAAAGTCATTGCGGCATATGTATAAGAATAATGCGGTCGTGACGAGCTTTTGTGGTCGGAAGCTCTCCAGTGTCTGTCCCACATGTGTGTATATTGCATTACGTGTGACGTCAACAATTTGCTACCAACAATAACCTCCTAAAACGCCAGTTATATTTTAACAAATCCTTAGTTTGAACTTTGAACTAGTTTGAACTTACTTCCAAGATGGGGTCGTTTTCGTATTTTTCGGGAAAGTTATAGCGGATATTTTCGTTTTGTAACCTCGTTAAATTTATTGTTCTGTTTAACTTAGTACGCCTTTTCCACTCTTGGCTGTTTGCGCTTCCATCGTGTTTTTGTTTCAAGATCGTAAAATCGGGATAAAACAGTTATTGAAGGAAATGTGTTGTCTGTATACGTCATTTAAGGCATTGGATGCAGAACTATAATGTTTTGTTATAAAACACAGTATTGGCGCACGTGTACAGTATTTTAGATCTAAAATCACGAGTATTTTATTTTCCCGATGCCGTTTCATACATGATAACTAATTAATTGCCAAATATTTTGTTAAAACCCCCTTTTGGAACTTACTGTATTTTAGGCATATTATGGCACCTGACTTCCAAATGACAAACAGCTAATTCGTATGTTACAATTTTTAACAAAAAATATATGTCGTGAATCAATTGCGCATCTGTTCGAATATTTGGCGAACATTGTATATTTAAGGTTCAAGAGTTATCTTTGTTTTATTGTTACACGTTGTCTCACATACCTAACGGTAACAATTGGTGTGCGTAATATAAGGCTTTCGACGGATGTATTAACACAATTGAATTTTAACTCATTAATTTAACACATATGAACATATTGATAGTTAAAAATGCCTCAAACGAAATACGATGCTAACTCAACGGAAGACTATGCTTACTATTTCCAAGTATCAGGACGCTAGTAACAGACATTTAGGAAGCCAAGATTTAAAAGAAGGCGGTCTATAACAGGATGCAGGATCACGTGACTTTGTGGGGCACCTCCTGTTATCGTTAATGGATTAAGACACGACGGATAGTGGTGCTTTATTTTAAATCACGCGCAATATAACTGACAATGTGAAACTCTAATCCATTAAAGGCATGCGTTTTTTAATAAACTTCTCTACTATCATAGTTACCCATGCGCGGAGCGAGTGTTGTAAATGAAAGGATTATACCTGCGTAATTAATTATTGCATTTAATAAACATCCATCTCGGCGGGATGTAAGTTGACCCACAATTTGATACCATTTTTATTCGATATGCTTGAATTAATGATTTTTTTAAACATCATCTCGTTCATAATGGCTGCTATTATCTAAACATGGACTAAATAAGACAGTCCTCCGCAACAAATAGTTAAAATATAACTCCGCAGTTTAACAAACATTGTATTTTGTCAGAACATGGTTATGTTGTATAAAAACAAAGTATTTGAATCATAGTTCCGGATTCAAATACACGGGCCGTTTTTTGAATAACTATTAATTATTTTAAAAATCCTGCGAAAGGAATTTAAAAACCTTTCATGGATAAATTGTGCCTCAATATCTTGTAAGTGTAACCTTGACTGTTGAGATAACGAGTGTTACACATAACACGTCGTCTAAGGCTGGGTTTCATTTGAAAAAAGCTATTTCAAGTCAATTTTAATAAACATGCTGAAAATTTCTTGATTGCAAATTAGTATCACATAAATGTACAATAAATGTATGGACTTTTCGTTTGGTTGATTTGTGTTAGTATTCCAAGTAGAAAATTCCAGTCCGGTTTTAACAACAAAATTCATTCAAGCACGAAGAAGAAGCAATAACATGTGTAGGCATACATACATTTAACAGTTTGTAGACATCTATTTTGATTTACTTAAAAATTGTATGTATAGTTTTTGTAAAAATACTTATATCAAATGTGTGAACCTTTTATCTGGAATAAAGCACTGTTCCTTATTTCATATTCTAATAAGGAATAAGTAACTATGAAAAGGGAACTAACTTACTATCCATGGTGCTAATCTTTTGTTTCGAGTTCGGATTCTTGCCAATATGACTGTACATTTGCCGATGTGAATGTACACGCTTTCTCATCGTGTAGCTTAAAGCGCAACCAGCGGTCGTTCAAATGGCAATTTAAAAAGGTAATCATACTTTAACCGCGAAAGCTACTCACCACTAAACTATATTACCTCTAAAGTTCATACGCCCCATAGTTTCTTTCCGACAAGTCATACTATATCGACCTTACAAATGTTTTTGGAGAACATGAAATGTTTTGTAAATACTATGGAGATAATCCTGTTTTGCTACATACACATTTCGATATCTGCTATATATGATTGGATATAAAAACCTCGCCCCTAAAAAGGGGTTTCTTATAGATAAACTCCCCAGTTCTTGGCAATCTTTTTGTATTTGTGTATTGTATCCATCGAAAAGTAACGTAAACTCAGTACCCAACTAATAGGTTGTGTGTTGTCTTTTAAAGCGACCCCGCATACTATACTTCAGTTGGCGTTTATAGGAGTAAGAAGTAAAACATCGTGATTTCCATAACATATGATTTTGAGTGAGTTCCGATTACAGCATTGACCCTATACAATATGTAACATCTTACGGAATACATTATAATTATATTTTTGTTTGCTTTATATGTTCAATATAAAGTACGGTTTTAAACTAGGTACAGCTTATACTAGAAATGTATTTTGTTTTTGTTTTCCGTACATTTTGTCTCTCTAGCTGTCCCGTGTAAGAACAGCCCTTTCTTTAACATATTATAAAGTAAATGTACGAATAAAGTTTGCTTTACTTTTTTGTTTCTGTCTGCACACTATATTTGAGAGTGTATGTTTAACGACGAATTTGTCTGATCTTGACATTCGCGAGTTAAACTGCATCAACTTGACTCACCAAGACGACAATTACACCATCCCGAACGACGATTATGACAGTTGTGTCCTTTCATAATGACGAGTTTACAGACCTCGACGACAAAACGACAAAGCTGTTAATTGCTTGATTTGTGTCAGCTCACACAAATTGTCAGTCCAAAGTTAGATGGTGAATAAAACATAGGTATTCATATCATACTCAGGCATATAGTTTTGCTGCGAGAGGTTGTACATGGAATGCGCACTTTTGAAATGTTTACCGGCCGGAAACCATTCTGCAATAAGGTTTTTGTCTACAATTTAAAACGAGTAAGCATTTGTTTTGCTTTAGCAATGATTTTTCTGTACCGTTTAATTAGATAATCAACTAAAACATTTTGTTTAGCAAACCAAACGCTGATTTAGTAAATAAGTTGACAGTTTAATGTCTTTAGCATTAGGATACAAGTAAACTTCAAATCATAAAAAAGACAATCGAGGAAAAACTTCGTTTTCAAGATGTATAAGCATGAGAACATTTTTCCTTTCTGAGACATTTTAAATACCCTCTCTCCGGTTCGCATACCTCGTGACTTTTTAGATCTGTTTGGTGAGTAAAATGAATACAAAAGCAATACCTATGTAAATTTTTCAAGGATAACTATAAACAGTGTTCACAATTATCAATTGGACACATTGGAGAGCCCCACTTATAAATAAGAATTTTATATAAGTATCACGATTTTATTAACAAATATGTATATTTTAAGTCAATGCAACTGTGCGTCTACACGTGTTAAAAAATGAAGGATCAATGTTTGACTTTATATCATTTTGACACAAACAATCCCTTATGTAATTAAGCAGTTAAAGTTCAGCGTGGGGTTTATAAAATGTCACTGTGTATGCATTTACATGTTTCTGTTAATATTTATGAAAACAATAATTCAAGAAAACATTATTGCTAATAGGAATATGATTAGTTTGGTATACGTTTTAAAAAGGATCTGTGTGGCATGCGTTTTCTTACAATTTACGGATAACTTGTAGAAAAATGGATATGTGGATTGATATATGACTCGAATCAACCCGATGAGAACAATCAACAATTGTATTTGTGTTTTAAAGAATAGCTACTCTGACGTTGCAATTAACGTTTCACGTTTTCGTGTTCTAAATGGGTGAAGCAATCGTTTAAAATTGTAATTCATGTAAACGTGTTGTAATACGTTTTATAATATCTTTATTAAGAAAACCTAAAGGGTCAATTCGTTTATAGCTAAAATTAAAATTGGTAAAAAGAAATATACATTCAAAATATAGGCTGATTTAATCAAGCGTAGCTACACGGGTTTACCACGTGACAAACGCGATGGCGACGTCCATGCCGAGGTAGGTATTTTTGCGCCGTTTTATGCCCTTTATTACTTGCTTTAATTGTTAAAATGCCGCTCTCATTAGGTAAGAAAGTGATTAGCGTTTACGTCGTAGTGATATTCGCATAATATCGACTTTACTCGCTGCGAAATTGTTTAGTTGTTAACAAAATTAATTTTCCCGCAAAAAAAAATTGCAGCAAGTCAAGTCGAGACAAAAAGCAAATAATTAAACGAATGGGAAAAAAGCATTTACTTGTCTAATTAGTGATGCATTCATTGTGTAGATTTCGTTTGAAAGATGCGTTTGTACTGTTGGAAACATCCTGCTATTAGACGTGTTTTTTATTCTATGGTATGCCATAATGTTCAATTGCGTGCATGAATACACGTTACACCTTATAACGCTAGCAATTTCCTTTTTACTGAAGATAAAGAAATCCGGTCACACCTGTATCATAACCCGCTAGTTGTTGGCGTCGCCCTGGAGGGCGGCGATTAGTATTTAATGCATTTGTTTCGCTTATGGGAGGAGAAGTTATTTAACGGATGAATGCTTATATTTTTGTTTTAAGAATAGCTTGCATAGTGGTGATTTTTTGTGTAAATTAGTGTAAATAAGTACTGCATCGTCGCATCAAGCCGATTATACTGTCTCGCCTGTTGCAACGTTAACCGAACATTGTGCAGGAATACAGTGACAAAGAATTCATCGCCAGCGAGTTAAAGGCCACCTGGCAAAAAGCACGTGATCATTGCAACCAGAACTTTGATGGTCTCGCCAGTGTACTTGATGAGCAAGAAAACGGCTTACTAGAAGAAGCTACTTCAGCCGTTTTTCCTCATACTGGATCGGGGGTTCAAAGAAGAACAACTCTAGGTACTTGGATACCAAGGAAGGGGATCTGATATATTTCGTTTGGTTCAATTTGGCTCCTTCGGAACTAAGCAATAATTCAGATGAAACATGCATGTGGATCTGGCTTGGTTTCGGGTGGGATGATTACATGTGCGACGAGACTAACTACTTTGTGTGATAGCGGTACAAGTAACAAGTGTACGCTTAACACTCAACTTCTACTTCTGAATATATACAATGGTGGTAAATGTTACTGTTTGTAAGAGTTCATTGTATCATTTATATTGTGATACTTGCATGTCTATTATCATGAAATCATACATGTATAATTTGCTGAATTTTTTTTCTTGGGGCAGCACCATGTTGTTTCTATGGTGAACCCTACCAGAAGATATCATACAATACCATATCATAAAGATATCATGGATTTATCATAAAATACAGATTGGGTAAAATTGTGGACCCAACAACATGTGCTCACAATAAGCTGGTAAGATATGCCTATGGTGTTTAATATAATTTATTCATCTAATTAGTTCCTAAACAACAAAGTTAAAAAAGTTAATTATCTTGGAGAATTATACTTTTTTGCAGAGATCAAATTAACTAAGAAAAGTATTCAACATGACAACGTTTACATGCAATATTTTAAGAGAGAGAGAGAGAGAGAGAGAGAGAGAGAGAGAGAGAGAGAGAGAGAGAGAGAGAGAGAGAGAGAGAGAGAGAGAGAGAGAGAGAGAGAGAGAGAGAGAGAGAGAGAGAGAGAGAGAGAGAGAGAGAGAGAGAGAGAGAGAGAGAGAGTCAGACCATAAACCGATCTAGTAAAAGGGTACGTGTATCATAACTCATAAAAAACTATACCGGCTCGTAAACAAATATTTCAAATATTTTGATAAATAATGTGCGATGTGGACATAATATAGAAATAAAAGCAAACTACAACCTTACTAGCTTAAAAGACTGTTCATGTTTTGGTATTATTGATGAAGGAAGACCGATCACATTAACTAGCCCTAAAATTGATCTACAAATAACCCCATTTTGTGTCACATTTAAATAATTGTCCATTTCCTAAAAAACAAATTATTTGATAAATGAAAAAAATAAAGATCGATTTGCAGTATGAACATTTATTTCAAACATGTACTATATACACTGGAGTTTTAGGAACAGAAAATCAAGTAAGAAAATACAAAATAAACATATCATATATTTACGCCCGTGTTAATATTAAATATAAGATTAACAACAGTCGTTTCGTTTAATATAGTGAAGTTTGAAATGAAATGTTAATAAATCTTTTGAAAGAACCATATTTGAAAGAAACATTCCACAATTTACGAGGATTTCATAACAAAATGACCGCCATGCTTTCAAACAATTAGTAACGTTTCATTCATTCTTTTGCAATCTAACAATGAAATGAACATTATTAATTCTTTTTTGCCAAGTTTGCAATGTATGTTAATGTCTACAACAATATGAGTGAATTTATTTTAGCAAAGATAAAAAAAACAACGTTTAACTACTTCAAGATCAATTCCAATAACAAGAATATCCAATTTGTGTTGCTTATCGAATAAAACTCGAAACGAAACTTACTTGAACTAAACTAATTTAACGATTAACTTTGCAAAATATAACTCCCCTTTCAGCATAGTCTTTGCATATGTTATTAGTAACCATCCAATATTTCAGTCAAGGCCAAGGACAAAGAAGTCGCTTTTTCAATCGATTCAGGGATTGGCAGTTGCTCCCGCTGCAGTTGACACACATGTTCTAGGACGGATATGAAGTCATCTTTGCATCCAAACTGCGTTTTTTTTACATAGAATCTCTCTTGAATGCGATCAATGGTTTCCAATTCGCAAGGAAGCCGGAATGAAAAATCTCGGGTTCCATACGCCTTCGGCTGGTAGTACTTTACCATCGGTTAACCATTTGGTGCTTCCACATGTCGTTGCTGCCGAATGCGATGAGAATGCCATAGATGGATGAAAGAGTTCAGATCACGTTGTATTAATGGTATAAAACAGAATATCAAGCATTCTAAATGCACAGGATCATAAGTCCGAAGCAAGCCGCAGTCTACCATATCCTTAAAATAGTTTCTCCAAAACACAGTAAAACTGACTCTTAAATGTACCCAAAAACGTTCTATTCTTTGATTGCCAGTGGATCTCCCAGTCATGTTACTGTTCATATCAGACATGTTATCTCTGTCATTAAACCTAAACGCTATCTGCATAGACCGTACCTAAACGTTTGCTGTACCTGCATCGCCATGAACCAGACGTGGAACGCAACCAATCCGTTGCACAAAGTTAACAAAGAAGCCCGCGATAATTCGACGGTCATTATTCAAATAACATGCATCCAGCCATTATATGAATCTAGAAAATCCATCAACTGCCTCGTGTATAGCAATTCCAAAGGGCTTAAGCCTATAATACCCATCAATGTGTATAGTAAATTTTAGACTTTTATAGGTATAGACTATGCGTCTTAGGCGATGTGCAGACCTGAGAGCAACACCCCCAGGATCAATTACCTACCATGCACACCGTGTTGTTTCTTGGGTTACTTTGACATGTGTGGTTGTGTTGACCAGTTTCCATATAGTTTTATATCCACATTCTGCCATCCATCTTTTATATACTGAACGAAATGCTCGTATAACGACTGGAAGAGGAGACGACGCGTTGCGTCTTTGGAGCCCTAACCTTCGCAGTATCCGTTTTAGTTGACTCAAACTGAGAGCAGTGTTGTGTAGAAAAAGCAAGAATCCACATATATCCAGACGCGTATAGCCCTGTTTGTGATAACGCGAAATCCAAACCTTTTTTGATTTGAAAGTACAGCTAACAATGAATCAACAAATATCAGTACCACTAAGACACAAATCTGCAATATAAATAAGTTGTGAGTCGTTAAACACAAGGTGTGGATGTATTAGTTAAAGAGAAGTATCTAATTGAATCAATCGAGATTAAAGCTCTTTAAATGTTCATAAAACCCAACGAATACAATAATATTTATTGTTTGCAAACAGAGTATGTTATTTTTACCTTTATACCAAGCATTCCTGCTGTAAAAATGGACTGTCTGAGGCCTTGCGTGTTTCAAAAGAATATACCAGAAACTAAAAATCTGTTCGACGCCGGAAGTCATGAACCAATATTGCAATAATGTTATGATGTCAAAATTCTATGACGACATGATATGAAAAAGGTGTCATGGCGTAAAAAAATAACTCAACGTGTCGACTAAAACTATGATGGCAAGTCATTTTCACAAGAGCATAACGCCAAAAATTATGTAGATTTGTCGACTTGGATCATGTTGACCAAATATATTTTTGGGAAAACCGGAAACATTTACGTCGAAACTTCAACTCAAGTCGTTATGACAAGTAAAATTAAGGTGGGAAAAGCTACAAAACTATGTCGACATACTATGTTATTTCACAGTAGGTCGATATAAATTATTCCGGCATAACCACATTATTGGGGTGTACAGAATAAGTTTCCGTAGTTATAAGATACAAAAGCTACTTTCCACTTCAATTACGACATTCAATGACAGAAAATTGCAAAGCTCCATTCAGCATGTCTTTAATGTTAAGTTAATGTATCGAATATGATAGACAATAACAAAATGATCGACAATTTATTAATAAATCCTGCCCTGCAAAGCTTATCATGCCGTTGTATGTCGTTCCAAAATGCTTTTGATATGAAACATCCCTATGATTAGAACAATTCTTGTTAAAAATAATCTTAATTGCTGGCGAGGAAATAAAAGTCGCTATAGCTTTAATCACAGTCCAACCCCTACTTCCGGTCACCCCTCATCGTCGGTCGCCCCGTGTAGGCGGCCGGTCTGTGCCGCGACCGTCGATAAACACTATATAATACACCCCTATTAAGCGTTTACCCCGTTTCTCCGGCCAGCGGCCAGCAATTTTGCATCACACATGTTGAATTCCCCCCCCCCCCCCCATATGAGTGGTCTCGCGCGAGTAAGTCAGTCATGTACATTGCCAAAATTACACCGACGCAACGTCGATACAATCGATACTTACTTTCAGTCTGCGGTTTAGGCACTGTAGTACTGAAGCGAGATGTGTGATAAACATTTTGACAGCCAGTTTGCAAACTGCAATTAATTAGCGGCGGATTATCGGGTTATCGGGTTAAAAGCAATATGCGACCGTTTGATTTTTTTGTTTCCGCATGTGCGAATATCACCTATTATTACTGGAAAAAAGATTCTTAATTTATAATTTATTATTAGTAGTTGTTGAATCATACTATTTCAAGCACACATTATGACAATTATCGGCCAATTAAAAATTAAAAAAGAACAATGAAACATTTAGCCGAAATCAACTGATCTACATGTTCTCTGCGCAACAAAGTTTTTATCCAAAATTCAATACACGCACGCTTTTCACGTGACATTGTACAATGGGTGCATAATTTTCGCGCGCTTTAGTCGGGACAAAGGAAATACATGGGGACTTTTTTGATGCTAGAATTTGTAAACGTCTCGTTAACATAAAACAATAAGAAGTGTGTTTCGGATTACAAATTATTACGGTATTCTCATTTAGGATTTAAACAAAGCATTTGTATGCATTGTCCTTTTACATTTAGAACATTTAATTTGTTTAAAAACTGTAATGAACTTCGTTAAATATCGCCTTATTTCGTATTATTTCGTCAAGCAAATAGGAATGTGCGTCAAACTACTTTTTACAAATCAAGGAACGATACTTGTTGTGATTCGAAGCAAATATGTTAAAACCTCTTTTAGGTTAAGGTCAATCATCGAGTGGTACCAGGGTCAATTTTTTGAGGCAGAGACGTATATTATTAACGGGTTTCTGCTATATTACTGATTTTAGACCGTTCACTATTATACTGGTGTCAACACATAAACTATACGGCATTATTTGGTATTTAAAAACAAACAAATATTGTCAACACAATCTGTTTTTCTCAATAAAACATTTCCCCTGACATATACGTCATACCAAACATATGTTAAATTCGACGATTCGGGTGAGTATTTTCTGCTCTGTGAAGGTACATTTACCATATTCACATAGTTTTTGTTACGATATGAGTTGATAAACAGTCCATCAGTTCACATATTAAAAAATGTTTTAAGTAGAACTATTCTATATGAAAACGTTGTGATCCTCATTATCAGTGCCAAGTTGAGCAATATGATTTTACCAATTTGATCTATTTAGTGTAAACGTGCTTTACTTTACACTAATTTATAAAAGATTGTAAGAAGTTAATGATGATTTTTTATCAACATAATATGTTTGACTCATACATGCGGGACTTAATTCTAAACTTAATCATGGCAATGATATGTTCATTTATGCAAAAGTCGGCACCGTATGAAGTTTGAACTTTATTTGTCCGTTGAAACTAAAATATTATTTTTTTTGTATCACGGATTCATTGTTGAACATTGAATTGCTCAAAGTTTGCATTTTCCTTATGGAGTTAAAAACAATGACTTATGATTACAAGTTGGTATAATTTCTTTGGTTTTCGGATGGCAGATAACAGGTGTGTGCTAATATTGTAATTAGGCCACTTGTTACATACAATGTTCTAGCATGAATGCATCTATAATTTATTTGTATGTCTAAGTACAAACATATGTTCGGCGTGTCGTTACTAATTTGCTTTTATATTAACGTACTAGTTAAAAACTAGGTAAAAACTATTAGTATTTGACTTTTTTACATTTGTTGTATCTCTGGGACAGAGATGAGCGGTAAAGCTTATTGCGACTAAATATTGTTTTAACAATATTCCACGTTGTCGTATAGCATACATTTTCAAAACAAAGATGACATTTATTTAAAAAGTAATTGTTTTTTTTTCAATAATAATTACTCTTTCAACAATCAGAATATAGTATCTAGATTCGATTTAAGCATTCAATATTTCATGGTATCGCCTTAATCGCCTTTATATTACTGTTCTCCATTTGTAATTGTCAGAGAAGTAAAGTTGACTAATAGTATGAACGTGCTATACATGAAATCTTTGTTAATTGTGGCAGCCATGGAACTCATTAAAGACTTTATGAGGACTAAGGGTCAATTAATCAAGTATTTTATTCACATATGCAAGCTTTAATTTTGTCTCAGCGGTACTGGCACCATACCATTTAACACGCTGAATGAGCATAAAATAAACCTTTATCACTTGGAACAACAGCTTGTCCATTGTTAAGAGCAAATCGCAAATCATTCACCAATATAGACGCCAAGATGATAATTCAAAGGAAGTTATTTGCTATGTAATGTTACTAAGTGACACACATACGCACTTTGCCCGTACAAAAGGATAGGATGGCTATCTATATCATAATGCAAAATTGTTGGGTTTATTTTTTCATGACCTCAATTTCTGCCCGGCCATTGCCTTTGTTGGTGTATCTTTACGGTCCATCAGTGAGTGCTGACCGGCATTTGTTCCTGTAGGTTATCTTTACTGTCCTTCTGTATTGTAGTGACAAGTACACATGATCGACGCAGAACATTTTTCTCATGAAATCAGGCGAAATTTTAGCGTTTTAATTAATGTTTATACAGCTTTGAACAATGGCGTTTTCATCCTGCATTATCGTAATAAATATTTAAAATGCGTATGCAACTTTACGAAATTATGCACATTTCATGTTTATTTATTCCAATAAACCAGGTTGTATCTTTTGAAAATAATGTTTTCAAAACAAAATAATTGTTGCTGTTTGAAAACCACTTTAAATATACTAAGTAACGTTTGTTTTAAGCAATATTTGAAAAATCTAATTATTACGTTATGATTCATGAACGTGATTCCTAAAAAAGCGCTTAAACGTACTTAATATTCATTAAAAAGGCATTTAAGCAATTTGAATCATTTGTGTCTGGTATTCACGTAATGCAATCGCACTATATACAACGAAGTCTGTATAATAACCAATCACAATTCCATCAGAAATTTATTAAAATTATCATTTTGATCAGTACAATTGAACTTGAACTTATTTAAACGTGGAAGATAATGCTTCTGCAACTCGAACAGTTTTGTTTATAACAATAACGCAATTATACAAATAATAAAATATAATGACCTTCCTTTTTGCGAAAGAACGAATGCAATTATTTAAATAATCTGATCAAAAGTAAAGTATAATGTGGAAATTATTGCCATACGATAGTTTCCGGTTTACATTTACAATTTTAGTGCAAAAACATTAAACCGAATAAAATAACTATTTGAACATTGTCTGAACGTGTTTAGCTTCACATGTAAAGTAACTGTTGGATTATTACGGATTGTCATACGTATGTAACAATTCCTCTTCTGAAAATCTTGATGCCTTCCCTATTGTTTTAAAGTCTTGAAGTGAATACTTTTAAACTTAACTAGTTCACTTAACTTAACTAGTTCACAACAATTAATAATATCAGTTCATTAATGACTTAAGTTTTCCAAACTAATACTAGTATAATGCTAGTATTAAGGCAATACATATGATAATTTAATAAAATAATGAACAGTGTATGAAGTAAATAATTATTAATTACGCCGGAAACGTAAGAGCGACATGGTCAACCTTCCGCGTGACAAAACAATCTTACTCACAAAACAAACACCGCATACAACAGATGTCGCTACTTAAGCAAACTCATAATTATTCAGTTTTTGAGCCACTGTATCAATGAAAGTTCAATCGACGGAAGGGGTCGTAGTCAGGGTCGACAGTCAAGAGTAAACAAGCTAGAAAGACAACAGCTCCGTCCTGACGGGATCATCGATGAAAATGCTGCGGAAATCCACTTTCAAAGGAATAGCACTATGTCAAACTTGTTATGACTGTCATAGAAAAAAACAACACATGAAGCGCATGCGCAAAGCAAAATATATGACATTGCATGGAATTGAACAACACATTTCCATGGACTATACCATGACGCCAGCTAATGAATTAACATCTTTACAGGGACCTTTTCACAGATTTTGTGTGTATTGAACTTTTTCATTAAATGCTTTATATTGATAAATTTAAACGTTGGATCTAAAAAGCTCCAGTAAAAAACACTAATAAAATTTAGAAAAAAGAAAAAAAAGTAACCTTCAAATGGGATCAAACAACTGATCCCTGGAGTAAATCTCTAACGCTTAGACCACTCGGCCATCCGTGCTCATTCAATTAGTGATGTATGTTATACTTTATGTAAGCATTCCTCGTAGTGGCACAAACTATTTAGACAACGAAATAACTCTCCAAATTATTAAATTGCAACACTTTATAATTGTCAGGTTTTTAAATCGTCAAAAAAGATGCATAGAATGGATATTTTAGAGCATGGTTAATGTTAAGTATAACTGTGTTCTCACTAATATCAAAACAACAACGAACATTTGCGAATCTGAAACTTTTTTATTTTAATTTTCTCAAATGACCAAAACGTGAAAAGGTCCCTGTAAAGTATTAAAACTGTTAATAACGAGTAATCATTAATCTGCTTTTCTACTTGGCGGGAGAATATGTAAGCATCCTAAATTGCAAAGCATTGAATCTAAGGTTGATACCGGTTCACGACTATCAGGTCACACAGGGTACAGGGACGAGGCTTTTTTCATAAATGAAATTGTTTGTTTATAGGAAGTCTCTTCTTAAGGAAAATCCAGTATATTGTAGTGAGCTGGTTTTAAGTACAAAAATTGTTTACCTTTTAAATACTTGTGTGTACAGTGACATTCGGTTGGTCTGGTGTTTTTACAAACATAATAAGTAGAATATGCATATGAATCTGATAATACACAGATCCACTAACATATAAATCAAACCATGTTTGTAATTTACCATTTTTGACCAAGAATCCTGCCACTGTTCTTTCTTGTAAAGTTAACTTGAAAACGGTCCGCTCGTAAACACACTTTTACTTCAATTATCTATGTTTAACACTGAATGTTTATAGCTTAAAATAACTCTCCGTGAAAGTTGAGTACACATATTTTGCTAATCCATGCATGTTATACGAATATCTTCATTATTTGTATTGTTATTTGTAATGTTCAGTAGAAATCGGCATGTGATTTTTCCACTGTCCGCCATCTTGGAATGTCGACTTGTGGGTAATTTTTGCATAGCAACACACAGCGGTGTAAACATAAATCTCACCGGCGCTATATTTAAGCTTTAGGTAAGAAAGCTGCACTATTTTTAGCAGACGTAAGGTCATTATTTAGTTCATATAGTCTGTTTTAAATTGTTTTGTCATTTAAAGTCTATTTTATTATTTATAAGTGTTAAGCGTGCGAGCGTTCCATAATTGGTCACGGCAGTTATTGTGACCCGTTTTTGGTCACACTGTGACCAATATTTGGTCACAGTGACCAACTTCTGGTCACAGTGACCAATTTCTGGTCACAAGTGGAACGCCGCGGCTATATAAAGTGACCAAATTTGGTCACAAGATTCATTCTAGTCAAAACCTTAAGGCAGGCAACATCCACGCCAATTTTTTTCTTAAAAAGTACTTTTTCTTTTCGTGAGTAATATAAGTAACTTATAATAACAGTAATACCTTTGTAAGCAGATAATATAGCGAACATTTAACATATTTCATTAAACTTGAGCATTATTTAAAGTATTCAATCTATTTTGGTTATGATCGTTGGCAAGTGTCATTGTTCCTTAAATTCGACGAAGTCCCGTTTACGAGTGTAATGTCCATTGTCAAAAATATCTATTTTGACGCGCAGTTTACCGTCGCAAGATTGAAAGTATTGTAAAACCTTAATAAAGGTTGCAGGTCATTTTGTTGTTGGAAATATAACATTTTGTTGAGTTATTCGTGGAAACTGAATAAAAGTTGTTTGAAGTTGAATCGGACTTTGAGTTAAACATTAACCACCAATGATAAGGAGCGCACTAACGGAGCGTAACATAATTTATGGTGGCAGCGGTGGGATCAGCTGTTATATGCTGGTCTAGTGAAATGAACATTACGCAGAATAAACATTTGGTGTTAATGTAAACTAAAACCGCAATAAACTAACGCTTGATATTTACGCTACCGAATTATTTATAAACGAGATATTTAGCACATCTAACAGAAAATAAATAATAAACTACACTAGAGTTGACATGCACCTTAAATAAATAAAATAGAATGTATTTCCAAACACATATCAACTAAAAATAATATTTAGCGAGGAAAGTAATAAACATTTCTAAACATGCTTTCCCCAAATCGAGTTGATAGTGAAATAAGTTTTCAACGACGGATCGAAAATGAGGAGGAAGACAGCGACCTACGGGCAAGCCACGAAAGGGAATGGGACGACGACGCGGATAGCACCGCCGACGTTGGCCAATCGACCGAGGGTTCGGTGATCCAAACGCAGTTGGCGAGTATCGCAACTGTGCTCAAAGATGTTGTTCGGGAGTTGAACAATTTGAAACAAGATCGCCAAACAAGTAGTACCGCTATGTGCATGGACACAAACAATAACAAGGATAAGAGCACTGGGGCAAGCGCTGTTGAGTCGGGGTCGGCTACTTATACGCGGAACGGAGTAGCAGGGCCTCTGCAAGGGAGAGAATACAGAGACGGGAGTCGGCAGGTGTACGAAAATATAACCTCCCACGGGCGTTGCAGTGTGCCTAGGTACCAGGATGGTACCGGTGCAGAAGAAAGGGATTCATATGTCCATCGATACGACGGTGAACGGCGTGAACTGGACGAGGTTATACTTAACTACGATCGCAGACAAGCCGGTCAAACAAGGGACAGTGCGCGTTACGGTCCGGAAGTGAGGTATGCGAACGACATGGAACCATACGGGGTTAGGTTCGCTACTCCACTTGTCGCTAAACCGCTTCCAGTAAAACTGCCGGCATACTCCGGAAAGGAAGAGTGGGCTACCTGGATTGCACAATTCGAAATTATTGCGAGCAGGTTCCACTGGAGCGAAAACGAGAGGCTGAACCAACTGCTTCCCAGATTAGAAGGTGCTGCAGCCCAATTTGTGTTCACGCAGCTATCGCCGCATATCATCAACAATTACCACGAGCTAATTGCTGAAATTAATAGCCGGTTCAGGGTAATTGAGACACCAGGTGCGTTCGCTGCTAAGTTCAGCAGAAGGTCCCAGCGACATGGTGAAAGTTTAGAGGAGTATGTGGCTGAGCTCAAGCGTCTCTATGACAAGGCGCACAGTTACAGAGACCGGCGCACCAGGGACGAAGACTTAGTTAGAAGGTTTCTCGACGGCCTTAGTGATGATGAGCTTAAATTTGAAATTGAGTTCAATAAGGACCCAAGGAACATTGACGAGGCGGTCTATTACGCCGTAAATTACATCCAGATACGGAAGTCCGGTAGGGGTGAACGGAGGGACAAGCACAATGCTCGGAGGGTAACTCCAAGTTATTCAGGTGATCGCGACTTCCGGTCGTCTCGAGATGCTGAAGGAGTGGGTGCAGCAGCGAAAAGGACTAATGTGACATGGACACCTAAAGGATCGAGTGAGGGGGCGAGAAAGCAGATGGAAGCTGAAACCGATGAAACAAATAACAATGATATCAAGGAGCTGCTGAGCAGAATTGAAAATTTAGAGCGACAGAATGGGTCCAGTAGATGGTCGGGTAACGGAAGACGAAACGTAGAATGTTTCCGATGCCATAAGCAGGGGCATTATGCAAGGGAATGTCCAGGTACACCAGATGGCTGCTCAGAAAACCTCATTGTCGCATCAGATCACCATTTAAATGTGCAAGGACCGACTCTTGCGGCCAAAGAGTGGTCCAATTAGAAAATAAATCTGAAGGCCATACGAACACTGAATCATTATCAGCAGAATATCAAAATCCACCTAAAGCGCGAATCACTGATGAATACCGAAAAGTACATTTCGCCAAAGGGGTGTCCTATGTAAATCGGCGTAGCCAGGGGCTTTATGTCGAGGGGTATGTCGGGGACATACCAGTTGCGTTTACTGTGGACACAGGGGCGACAATATCCGTGGTATCCCAGAATATTTATAACAAGATGAGCATGCAGGAGAAACCAGCCTTAAATAGGTCTGTGAGTTTAATGGGAGCCAATGGGTTACCTATAACGGAGTTAGGTACGGGCTGGTTTAAACTCAGGATAGGACCAATCACGTTGGAGCGTGAGGCGGTTGTGGCAGATATTAAGAATGACGCGTTGATTGGTTATGATGTACTAGGTGATGAGTCAGTGGACATTTTGTTTAGCCGGAACGTTATGGTGTTGAATGGCATTGAGATACCAGGCATGAAGTGTGGATCAGCCAAAAGAGTAAATGTAATAGAAAAGGCAGCTAAACCATGTGGACAAAACACAGTTTCTGATGAAGCTTGCATTTTGAACAAGGACAGTAGTGAGCAGAGTGTTGGATGCACTGCGATCGAGTCGAGGGATACACAGCGACGAGTGAAGATGACGGAAGCTACAAAGATGAGACACACATCTGGGTTGTGTTGTAGCGGTCGACCCTTGAGGGGAACGAAAGCCTGTTCGCATATTGGGCGAGATTACGAATGCAAACAAAGTGTTACGGGCGAGACAAGCGGCAATCATAACGACGCGGTAAAGTCATCGGTACGTGATACATTGGAAGTTGCGGCGAGGAGGGCGAATGAGGCTATAAATGATGTTGTTATGACGGAACCACCAGACCATCCACTACTGCTGTATGAGAGATCAGCGTCAGAGAACGTGGAACCTCTAGGGCAACCAGTAGGCGATCCAGTGAAAAGGACCTTTCGTTTTAGATGTTCTAGGGAACCTTACAGGGAGTTGCAACTACACAGTCGCACTGAACAGATTTAAATGTCATGGTGTACAGAACATATTAAACAATTAAAACAGTCTATGGGAGCGCATTGATGACAAATACTTGACTTCAAGTGAACATCCCACTATCAGTTAACTAATATTTTTGTTCACTAAAATATTGTGTGTATTTAACAGAATGGCAGTGCTATTAATGCAAGAAAATTATTAAAACAGTGCGCGTTGTTGAATTTTGTAGTATTAAATTAATTAGGATGCCTTCTTTAAATGTGTACGGTTATCTTATAACATTAATTCTACGGAAGCTCGATATGGACAGTTATACATGGATATTCTGGAACATGACATTTTAGTGGAAATTTATTTAAATGTGTATTGGCTACAGGAGTTTAGCCAAAATTTGTGGGGGGTAATGTAGTGAGCTGGTTTTAAGTACAAAAATTGTTTACCTTTTAAATACTTGTGTGTACAGTGACATTCGGTTGGTCTGGTGTTTTTACAAACATAATAAGTAGAATATGCATATGAATCTGATAATACACAGATCCACTAACATATAAATCAAACCATGTTTGTAATTTACCATTTTTGACCAAGAATCCTGCCACTGTTCTTTCTTGTAAAGTTAACTTGAAAACGGTCCGCTCGTAAACACACTTTTACTTCAATTATCTATGTTTAACACTGAATGTTTATAGCTTAAAATAACTCTCCGTGAAAGTTGAGTACACATATTTTGCTAATCCATGCATGTTATACGAATATCTTCATTATTTGTATTGTTATTTGTAATGTTCAGTAGAAATCGGCATGTGATTTTTCCACTGTCCGCCATCTTGGAATGTCGACTTGTGGGTAATTTTTGCATAGCAACACACAGCGGTGTAAACATAAATCTCACCGGCGCTATATTTAAGCTTTAGGTAAGAAAGCTGCACTATTTTTAGCAGACGTAAGGTCATTATTTAGTTCATATAGTCTGTTTTAAATTGTTTTGTCATTTAAAGTCTATTTTATTATTTATAAGTGTTAAGCGTGCGAGCGTTCCATAATTGGTCACGGCAGTTATTGTGACCCGTTTTTGGTCACACTGTGACCAATATTTGGTCACAGTGACCAACTTCTGGTCACAGTGACCAATTTCTGGTCACAAGTGGAACGCCGCGGCTATATAAAGTGACCAAATTTGGTCACAAGATTCATTCTAGTCAAAACCTTAAGGCAGGCAACATCCACGCCAATTTTTTTCTTAAAAAGTACTTTTTCTTTTCGTGAGTAATTTAAGTAACTTATAATAACAGTAATACCTTTGTAAGCAGATAATATAGCGAACATTTAACATATTTCATTAAACTTGAGCATTATTTAAAGTATTCAATCTATTTTGGTTATGATCGTTGGCAAGTGTCATTGTTCCTTAAATTCGACGAAGTCCCGTTTACGAGTGTAATGTCCATTGTCAAAAATATCTATTTTGACGCGCAGTTTACCGTCGCAAGATTGAAAGTATTGTAAAACCTTAATAAAGGTTGCAGGTCATTTTGTTGTTGGAAATATAACATTTTGTTGAGTTATTCGTGGAAACTGAATAAAAGTTGTTTGAAGTTGAATCGGACTTTGAGTTAAACATTAACCACCAATGATAAGGAGCGCACTAACGGAGCGTAACAATATGCGCTAAGTTTCATCCCTGATTAGCATGTGTGGACTGCAAAAGCTAATCTGGTACTATGCTTAGCGCACATGCATTAAGTACTCCCAGAGTACGGCTCCTATAACAAATTATTATGAACAGTGTTTATGGATCTCTTGTATACAAGGAACGATAAATTGTCCAATGCTTTAAATTGTATGTATTTTTTTTAATGTTTAGGTATTTGTTTTGTTTTCACTAGTTATTTCAATGTTCTGTGACTATACTAAAAGTATTAAATAAATATTAGCATAAATGTATATGTATTTTTGGTTACTACTTTTTTATTATAGATACTTGTTATGCGAATCTGTGATTGTTTGGTGTATTTGCTTTATTATAAAATATATATTTTTGTTATTTATATACATTTAAGTTACTTTTGTATGCTTAAACACAAGTGTTATATCACCCCAAGGAGGGGCTTTTTAAAACAAATTCTGAGCATGAACCTTGACCTTTCAGACCAAGGTCACTGTAACGTTATAACATTATTAGTCCTAAAGCTAATACTACTTTGCAAGCTATTGACTTTTTGAAAATGAAAATACGCTTTTTTGCAACATTTTCCAACAGGCAAAACAATGCCTTTACTATTTTCTACTTTGTTCAAAACTGATTTTCTTATAAGTTTTATTTTACACACAATACAATAATTATATACTTGCAATGTTGTTAATATTGAGATCTACAAAACACACACCATAGTGCACATGTAGAATACAAAGTTAAAATTCAATTAATAATAATCAAAACAAGAGGGCCGTTGGTCGTAAGGCGTTCAACTGAGACCCGAAGGAACTTAATTTTTCTGGAAGGTGTAGTTCAGAATAATAAAATGCTTGATGAAACATTAATTTTAAATTTCTATGCACATGTTTTAAGTTTCCAAACTTGGCTCGGATATTATTATAATACATGTTCTGACTTTTTCAGTAAGACTTGAAATGTGACTTTTAGGGTATTAACAAGCTTTTAATTTAATTTGGTCTAATGACCTAGTTGTTTGCATCACATGATTAGTTTTACACTCTGACGTTACATTATTTGGACAAATGTAGACACCAAGTTTCATAAAGATTGGACATAACTGGGACTTCTGGAGTATTAACAAGGTTACCACTGTATTTATATAAGGGAAACCCGCTCTCTGGCTTCCAACCCCTAAACATTTTCTTACGTGGCCTATTTAATGTTAGAAACAATATTATTTCAGTTTCATTAAGAAAGGGCTGAATATGGGATTTCTAGAGTGATAACAATTTTTCACTGAAGCCATTTACGAAAACTGCCCCGCCTATTTTTTACATCGTTATAACAAAGTTTCTAACCAAGTATCATTAAGATTATACTTTACTGACTTATCGAGTGTTAACAAGCGTTTCCTTTAATGACCAAGTGACCTAGTTTTTTACCTCGCGTAACAGACACAAACGCCCATCATTAGCACGTCTCTAATAACAATTTAGCTCTCAGATAATCTTAGTCTTTCTTTGATACTTCGGCTGACATGGGTCTGTGTCTACTCGCCTAAGATCGATGTAGATTAACTATAAACAAATTGAACTTCAGCTGTTCCAACAAGTGCACAACCTTATAATAGCATGCGTTGCGTATTTAATGGCAAGTACTCAATTGGAAATTACCAAGCAGTAAGACATAAAACCACTAGACAAAGACATAAGCACGCTCAATGCCCACGACCATAACCTCATGATTAAAACTTGAGAAATCCTATTGCATAAAAATACGGAGAATGACGTAGAAATTATTAAAACAAGCCCTGCGTCTATTTGGCGTCTTAAAACACATGACGCGACTCATGTTTCACTAAACGCACATATATCTACCCAGTTTTGACAAGTGCCCTTTACCTACCACGCCTGATCCGGAACATAAATGCCCCCACTCCCTCAACCTTAACGCCATCAATCCTAGAAAAGCTCATTTGTCCTCAAAGTAAAAGGCACCCTGACCGACTATCACAGAAATGGGCGTGGACTCGACAAGATGTTTGGACAAGAGTCATCGGTCCACCCTTGAAGTAGGATGGGTGTGTGGAAAAAGTATACCACCACAAACTAAGTTTTAAAAGTATACTAAAGGCGTCATGTTTTGTTGGTCTTTTGATTGGATGGTCTGAGAACAAGTTCCGAGTGTCTTTTTTGCTCACCTGAACAAAAGTGCTTATGGTGAGCTTTTGTGATTGCCTTTTTTGAGTTGTGCGTCATATGTAGTCAATATTGGTTTGATTTAGAAGTTCCTGATAATTTTCCATGATCTTAGAACGCTATACTTGACCTCTTGAGCGAGAAGCTATTTCTCTAGCAGATGGATGCATCAATTGTTTAACATACTATGTTCCATTTTCCTTAAAAAGGCCGATAAAGCGCGATTGTAACGTTTTCATGAGATTTGGTTGGCACAACATTTGACCATTGGTGAAGCAGCAAAGAATATTAGCGCCATCATTTGGCCAGAGATGTTCAAACAGAGCAATTTGTTCGTTCGAAGCTGGGTAAGAGTTTTTCGAACTTTTTTTTACGATTTTGCGAACTTTTTTACGATTGTGTTTGGATCCGCGAATTTTTCACGATTTTGCGAACTTTCTTACGATCTGAAGGGACTTTTGTACGATTTCGAAATTTTTTACGATAAAACATAAAATTCATAATAAAAGGTAATACTTGGTATAATTTGGTATAATTAGTTCAGGGGCGATTACTTCTTTAAGAAAAAACAGGTTTTTTTCCCCTTGTGATATGTGTATAAAAATGACTGCCTTGAGTATGAGTAAAGAAAAATAATGTAAACACAAATGGAATGCATAAAAAAACATTAAATTTTTTTATTTCTTGGGTAAAACCATTACTTTTACTAATATTAAAACCACTTATTCATTTTTGTTTGGAGGTTTCGGACTTTTTCGCGATTTTGCGTGTCGTCGAGACGCAGCTAGCGACCCCTCCGCAACTCTTTCACCCTCGGCATCGGGAATGTTCTGCTGTTGGCGGCACACCATTTCTTACTTTCAGGAAAACCTCCTCTATGTCCTTGGCCTGGGCGTCTGTGATGTATGTTTTTGTTTTCCAAGGTACCCCAGGCTAACCCAGGTCTGAAGAGGGCAGGGTCTTCCTCGAGGGACTCTCTGACTTTTGCCACAATGGCGTCCAAGTCTTTCTGTGGAAATAGAAACGAGACAATGTAATATGTCAAATATATATGAATGTATATAGACAGAAACGTATATGAATTTATAAATATATATGGGTATGTTTCCAGCTTACCGCCGCTTCCTGCATGTCCTGCATTGGCTCGTCCTCCTCCATTATCTCCCACTGCTTCCCCCGCTCGTCGACTGCGAGACTGCTGGGGATGTGGGTGGTGGTGGTGGCGGTGGGTTCGGCTTCGGAGACAAAAGGGTTGCTGGGGCTTTGTATGGGCAGTTTTGACAACAGAACCCTACACTTTGACCAGAGTGGGTTCTGTGCCAAGACTGCCAAGTATGCCGGCTCCTGGCCTGCCCATGACGTGGTGGCTATCGGTTCCCTTTCCTGCAGATAAAGAAACGAAAAAATAAGTAATAAAAGATACAAACTGTATACGTATAATGTTGGAAACGTATTTGCATTGCTGAAGATGATTTCTTACAGTTTATGGTTACCTTTTGCTCTATGGGACGGGAGTTTATGGGTACTTCTTGTTCCGCTAATATTTCACTGGTTGCGGTGGCGGTTAGAGCTGCGCGGGCTGCTTCCTGCCAGGCATCATGAGGTGGGACGCTGTCGTCGTCTCCTTCGACAGCGGGGCCGCTGGGGCTGGTGGTGGTGGCAGTGGCGTTCTCGCCACACCTCATCTTCCTGGCCTTCTGCAGTCACAAATATATGCCCGCCGTCTTGTTTCTGCAAATGGAAAGAATATAGAATGAATACTTTCGTATAAGCTCTACAATAACATGTTAAGATTGTTGTACGTGAAAGAACGATTGAAAGTCCATATCACATCAACTTACCGCTGGTCCATGACGTCGTTATGTGTATCGGCCGTCGATCGCCGATGGCACAACATATCTGCCACCTCGTCCGCCTTCCCGTCATCCAAATTCTCGGACTGCACCGTCAGCATTTTTCGGTTCTGGGTCAGTCCAAACTCGAAAGTCGTGTGCCTCGCCGCTAGTCCCGACCTGAAGAATATCGACATTGATTATGGCAAGTGTGATTGTCATGAGCATCCATGGTATGTATAATCCTAAAATGATCCAAAGCATAATAATCCAGAAAGTGAAAACTTTCTTCGCCCATGCCATCTCGATCCACTTGTTTATGTGGCTCTGGGTGAATTCAGGGTTTGCCGGTCCGCGCCCGAACACCTGGAGGTCCTTGCGCTGCAGCACCGGCACTGTAGGGTAGTACAAGCTTGCCGCATACTCACAGAAGCGGCGAAGCAGCTTCATGGCATGTCTTTGCATGTGGAAATAGGCGTAGCGCCCCCACTTCGCTGTCTTGTGAGTGTTGATGCTCACAGTGAAGTGGATGCCGCCAAGAAGGCCTGCACCTGTTCCACGTGCTTGACCTGCAAAGCAATGCAACGCCAATTATTTTATGCACATAATGTTATCAATTAATGAATGAATTGGTTAAATGTGTGAAACGGAAGTATACATACTCTTAGTTCAACAAACTTCCCGGCGCGGGAACCGTTTGGTATGGCCATGACCATTATCAGGAGGCCTCTCACTTGTGGAAAGAACTTTCCAGGCTGGCGGCGGAATCCCTCCATGACCTCTAGGAAGTACTGAGAAGACCTCAGTTCTCCCTCAAGGTCGATGTCGGTCGGGATGTCGGCCGTCTCCTGTGCCCTTCTCTCCACCCACCGCCCGTTTAATGGCCTTCTTCTTTGTGGCACTGTTGCAGCCCTGCATCTTGCCAACAGCCTGTTAAAGTACATATCAAATAGTTAGTGTCAAAAAACAATGCACATACGCTACATCAAAAACTTCATAGTTAATGTCCATGCCGTACTGTAAACATACCTCGTCCGCGATGCTGGCTTCCAAAATCCGCTCGTCCTGGGCCCACCTGACAAACTTCATTGCGGAGCCAAGGTTGCTCCGCGCGGTGCCAGGTGCAAAATCCGTAATCTGGAAATAGCTGTCGGCTATGTCCAGATGGTCTTTCCATAGGAGAGCGTTATCGAGGGAACCGCCCGCCTCGAAACCTGCCAGGGCGAGGAAGCGATTGAGCCTCATCGCTTCCTCACCAACCTTGGCCTCTTTCATCTCGCCACCGCATCTGGATGCCAGATGGCGACACCAGGCCTCAACTACGGAGACTGAAAAAGATATAAAATGGAACAAAAACACTTGAACAATACTTGGCGTTGGTAAGCAATATAAACGGTCACTATTCATTTTACTTACAGCTGCGTCCGCCCTTCATCACACGGGCGCTGGGCACGAGGCCGATGCAATGTTCCCTGGTGAGGAATTCCTGAGCCTCCTCCTGGTCCTCATCGTCATCACTAGAGGAGGCATGGTCCCATGCGGTGGATGTTGAGGTGGTAAGGGTTGCGGTCGCGGTGGTGGTTGAGCTCACGCCCCCCTGAGCCACCGAGATGCCCTCCATTATCACCTTCTTTGTTGCCTGCAGTGTGTAAAGTGAGGTATGTTTAAAAAGCAACACATAGAACTATTGCGTTGTCATATAGTTTGTATAACATACTTGAAATAGGCAAGCTGATACACCTGCCTTTACAAAGGCCGCGTATTTGGCAAAGAACTCCTCGCTGTCTTTTACAAGCCCGTGTGCAGAGGATGTGAGATGCTGGCCCCGTTTAATCATGTAAGAGCCGCAAGGACACCTCCAATAACAGCGGTTGTTTCTTGCGCTTTTGCCTTGGCATTTAGCAGCCTTGGCTGCAGAGGTGATCTGAGGCAACTCTGCGGTCGAAAGCCTGTGCTGCGTCCTCAGGTGGTCGTTCAAGCACACATGACACTTCTTGATGCCCTTGTCACTGAGGCACAGCGGGCAAACCCTTGGCTTTGAGGTTTTCTTGATATCAGACATTGTTGCAGATTTTGATCACTGTAAACCTTAACAAACACAGGAAAATCTCATTTTATTCAAGGGTATCCCTATCATATTTGGTGCTAGCCGACACACATTTTCAAGTCTTTTTCTATAAATTTGGCATATATGATAATTAAAATGTCTTAGGATGAACCTGTGGTCATAGCATAAGCAACATTTAAGCCTAATATGCATTCATCTAATATTATTTTGACACAAACAATTTTTCCGTGTGAACACACTACATTAAAATGCAGATTTTTGTCATATTTGGCGCTAGCTGACACACATTTTCAAGTCTATTCTATAAATTTGGCATATATAATAATAAAACTGGCTTAGGATGAACCTTTGGTCATAGCTTAAGCAACAGTTAAGCCTAATATGCATTCATATTTTATTATTTGGGCACAAAGAATTTTTCCATGTGAGCTCCAAACATAAAAATGCAGATTTTTTGGTTATTTGTTACAAACCGACACACAATTCCAAGACTATTTCATTAAATTTGGCATATCGAGGGCTAAATGGAAGACTGTTGTAACGCATATTAAATAAAGAAGGAGATACTGCAGTTTTCCGTTCAGCCCTCGATATATTATAATAAAACTAGCTTAGGATATACCTATTGTCAATATGTTAGCAAAACTGAAGCCTAATATGCATTAATCTATTATTATTTTGGCACAAACAATTTTTCCGTGTGAACACACTACATAAAAATGCTGATTTGTGTCATATTTGGCGCTAGCCGACACACATTTTCAAGTCTATTTCTATAAATTTGGCATATATAATAATAAAACTGGCTTAGGATGAACCTGTGGTCATAGCTTAAGCAACATTTTAGCCTAATATGCATTCATCTATTATTATTTGGGCACAAAGAATTTTTCCATTTGAGCACCCTACATAAAAATGCTGATTTTTTTGTTATTTGTTACAAACCGACACACAATTCCAAGACTATTTCATTCAATTTGGCATATATAATAATAAAACTGGCTTAGGATGAACCTGTAGTCATTATGTTGGCAACATTGAAGCCTTATATGCATTCATCTATTATTATTTTGGCACAAAATATTTTTCCGTGTGAATGCACTACATAAACATGCTGATTTTGTTCATATTTGGCTCTAGCTGACACAAATTTTCAAGTCTATTTCTATAAATGTGGCACATATAATAATAAATATGACTTAGGATAAACCTGTAGTCATTGTGTTAGCTACATTGAAGCCTAAGTTGCATTCATCTACTATTATTTGGGCACAATTTTTTTTTTAAATTTCACGAAAAACAAGGGTCTCTGGCTACTTCTAAGTGCCATAACTGCCCTATTTATGGGCCCAGGGGAGATAATCAACAAACGCTATGACCAAAATTCTATTACAATTTATAAAACATATACTTTGTAGTCTTTATTTCAGGAAAAAAATTAACTGTGCTAGTCAAAGTGCTATATAGTGTAAAAAACTCAAAAAACGGGCCTGAAAAAGACCCATAACTCTCTTATTTCTCCCCTTACCCACTGCTGTAAACCCCTGACGCTGTAGATATGTAGCCCCTCTATCTATTTACGCGATATCAGGTATCTCAGTATAAAAACTCATGATCTTTTGGTATCAAACGACGGTTTATTATAAAATGATAGTGTTTAACACTACGCAAAGGGCAATAACTCCTGAACGAAAAGTCCGATCCGCAAACCAAAAATTTTTTCCTGGTCGGGCTTGGCGAGACCTTTTCAACGATGCCCATATTGTAGGGGTTATGAAGGTCAACTAAGACTGCCTCAAGTTCCCTGTTTGACACATACGGTACACCATACTTTTGCCATGCCGTTGGAAAACTGGGCGCGAACATTAGTAATTGTGTTTATACTAATCCTCATCATGTTAAATTCAAAGTTAACATGTGAAAACAGTGTAACAACCCATCCAGTGTAAGTTTACATATGTCTGTTCTTACGATCTCGCTGTAAATCACATACATAACATAGAAAAACACAGAGCGTGACACTTACTGTTGCAGACGATGTTTACAAGAGAATGGTTACAATACAGTAACTTGGGAAGTACTAATACGTGCCTAACCATAACCCTATAGTACATAGTATAAAGAAGTGAAACTACAGCTGTACTAGATTCACAAGAGATATCATGCACAAATATCATCATCATCCTCACCTCATCATCATCAAGCATCATCATCATCATCATAATCATCATCAGCATCATCATACATCATCATCATCATCATCATCATCATCTTCATCATATCATTATCATCATCATCATCATCATCATCATCATCATCATCATCATCATCGTCATCAACAGCATCATCATAATAACCCTAACCCTAACCCATCACCACCACCACCACCACCACCACCACCACCATCACCACCACCACCACCACAACCACCACCACAACCACCACCACAACCACCACCACCACCACCACTACCACCAACACCACCACCAACACACCACCACCACCAACAACAACAACACCACCACCACGACCACCGTCACCACCACCACCATCACCCACCAGCACCACCAGCACACCACCACCACCAATCCCCCACCACCACCATCGCCACCACCGCTACCACCACCATCGCCACCACTGCCACCACCACCACCACCACCACCACCACCACCGCAACTACCACCACCACCAACAACACCAACACCACCACCACCATCACCACTACCACCACCACCACAACCACCACCACCACCACCACCACCTCCACCACCACCACCACCACCACCACCACCACCACTACCACCACAACCACCACCACCACCACCAGATTTCCTGGGCAATGACACTTTTTCGAGACCGTAGGAAATTGCTCGATCCAGTTAAAATTGGTCGTACATAAGCGTTGTATATTATTCATTGCTGATTACGAATCTTCTGTTCATTTTTCGATATCCGAACCCCTTCCGGAACTATGGAGCTGCAAAGATGGTGGTGTTAAAAAAAGGATTTAACAGACTATTAACTATATATATATATAAATACATATATATATATATATATATATATATATATATATATATATATATATATATATATATATATATATATATATATACTAGGTTGGCGCTAAGGAAAAAAACTTAGTCGCCAAATCTAGGGGGGTCCGGCGGCATGCCCCCCCCCCCCGGATTTTTTTTTGATCCTAGATTGTCTGTGGTGCGTTTTGGGGCTATTTCCTGAGCAAAATTAAGACTATTTGTTTCTGAAATTAGCCCTTTTTGCTTGAAAAATTTTCTTTGCTGGTGAGCCACTTGCTGACATTTTGCAGCCAATTTATTTGTTTACATAGACACCAGTGGCGTAGTGATAATGATACACTAACACCGTTAAACAGTTTTCGGTACATGTGGTATTTAGGTTTGAAACCACTAAAGCAGCCCGCCCGTCTCGGAAGTAATTATACGACATTTTATCAAATCCAAACATTTTGTTTTTGTTTTTGAAGAAATGCGTTAGAAATTACTAAGTCAGCATGAGACCGCCATTGCATGTCAAAAACCGTGAGACTCACGACGAAACCGTGAACCTTGACAGGTATAGACGTTTCTGATTCTGCATTCACGTCTGCACTATTTTAGACGTCCTCCGATCGCGAACCTAACATTTGATCATTTCCTGAGTTTACATTATTCTGTCCGCTTTCTTTTCTAAAGAATTGTGTTAATTTCTGTTGCTTCGACTTTCCATTTTCGCTCGCAGCATCCATTTTTCCCAGAATCTGCAACTCACTTTCTAAATCGGTCTTTCAAGTCGCATAGCGACCGTAAAGGGAAGTAACTCTTATCTACTTTTTTAGCCAATCAAAGTCGTTGTGTCTTGGGAAATTAGTTTAAAGTGGCTATGTCAATGCCATAACATCGCCCATCTGATTAAACGACAATTCCGTACTGGTCGATTCGATAACGTTGAATCATAACATCTATAGCATAGGTCATGCACGGCACGCTTCAGTGATTCAGTCATCGCGTAAATAGCCAAGTAACCTAAATGTTCAAAAAGTCTGGTCGCAGTGTAAAGCTTGACCAATTAAGACATTAGCCATGTGGATTATCGACCTAGGCGGTCGTCATTATCCCCTGGGGCCTTTCCGGTAAGGATGTTATCTGTGTAATCTTAGCGATGTTTCTGGCGATTTATACGGCCTGAAAACAGGCATTTTGAGTGTGCATTTGTAAAGCATAGGGTCGATTTTTTTTCAATCGCCAATTTCATGAAAATCTTATTTTTAATCGCCAGCTAGGAATTGTAATCGCCAATGGCGATTTCGGCGATCGGTAACGCTAACGTAGTATATATATATATATAAATATATATATATATATATATAAATATATACTAGGAGATTGGCCATTTACGGGGTATTTTTCAATATGAGACCCTTGTTGCGGGTTGTATAAAAATTCCAAGGTGCATTTTTCACCCCACAATTTAGGACACGTATTTTTTCATTCTAAACCATACATACATCATTTTGGTGACATATGGCAACATGTCGGTTTCATATCGAAACCATATATATCATAAAACCCAGTTATTTCCCTTTTGTTTAAGCTCTACAATCCAATTAAGCGCATGTTGAGATTACACTATCAGATATCATAATGAGCCAGAAATACAGCTGGAAACTTCGCTCTGCTGATCTGTAAAATAAATCTTCGTGTTACTGATGAACATGATTTGAAATCTTAGTTTGTTGAATTTTAAGCTTGAAAAAAAAGAAAGCTATTTTTATTAAGAAATGAACTTTTGAAGTGGTTTCATATTGATGCATTAATTATTGAGAACTATAGGTAATTTGTAGCAATTAAATTAATACAGTTAGTAATGCGCGTATACAGTTTTGTTTATTAAATCGGAGATTTAGGCTAATGTGTGGGTTACATATAATATTTAAAAATACTCATTCTTTTTTTAAAAATCTTACAATTTTCATTGATAAAACTGTTGCTGTCAAGTAGCATTTGGAGAAATATAGTAAAGTTTCATGCCTGTGTGGTACTAACAATTCCTACATTCATGTCGTGTTTTGTATCGATATAGTGGATATGCAATAACTGTCAATTTCAATGCTGGTCAAATACATTTTTGGGTATACATAAGAGAAAAAAATGTAATACTTTTTTTTATGGTTATTTTAATTGGGAAAAATATTGTGTGTGCGTTTGTTACATACATTTTATTCACACAAAAACGTAACACACCGATATTTGTCATATGAATCAAGATATAACAGATGAAACGATAAGGCTCAAAACAGTTGGTTTTTGCGAATGGTTATGTTTACGCAAAAATATTCGTTATATATTCATGGAGCAATTTAATAACTAAATACATTTCTGAAAGCGGGTTAAAAGACGAACAATAACAAGTTCAACCAATTAGATGTCATAAATTGATTCGTGTTATTAGAAGGCATCACAATTAATCGCTGAACACAATTGCTTGTTCCGATTTACCGCCAATACAGTGCCAACATGCCAGTGCTTGATATATGGCCATTAGAATCGCACGGGGGCTAATAAAATTCGACTGAAGAAACAGCGCTAATGAAATTCTAGCGCCATTTAAAAGCAATACACATCAAATAGCATTCTTTTCTTATTTCCATAATAATGCCTGGTTGTACACTGCTTATTCAAACGATAAAACTAAATCATCAAGAACAGAATTGTTATTGTTTTGCTTCTACATCTAGTAAAAAAAAATACATAAAAATACATATTTAAAATGCTTCTTTATAATGATGTTGAAAAATGTATGTTTGAACCCCCTCTTAAATAGAGAAAAAGTTTGGTTAAATATGTAAATGGAATTTAATGTTATATATCAATAGTATGTGGAAATGTATTTAAGTTTTTTTCTTGATGGGAATCAATACTTTGAACATGTTTGTTAAAATCGTATCACTTTAATTATGATTATGATGGTAAATATTATTGTTACGATTATGTACTTTTTGTCATTGCGATCAATTTAATTATTATAGTAGATGTATAAAAATTATACCATCGGACAACTAAGGACATACGAAGTGTGTTTTTTTTTATTTACATTTTTCATAAATATTAATTTATAAAATAAAGAATAATCTTGTTTAAACAAATGTTGTTGAAAAAATGTTGAAAATGGACTAACTTGAATGTTTTAACATTTGATGAAAACAAATACACGTATGCAACTTCGTATTAAAAGGACACGAGTTTGCATGATTCGAGTTTAAATGCGAAGGAATCTTTTTTATGAAATCAGTAAACAGACAAACAGAGAGTCAGAGAGGAGGGCAAAAAAGAACGTGGTAATTGAAGTACATGTATACACTCGTCTACTTCATCGCGGGTGAATTATATATTGGGCTGATATAGTATATACATGCTTAAAAAGAAGAGCACGCGGAAAGTTATACATTACTATCTTAAACGAATTCTTCAACTTATATCACAAATACTTTTGGGTGATCTGTGCTCTGTCCCTCTTTAGCAAACAAAACAAGTTGAAACAATTTTATCTTGTATAAATTTTTTGTGGTTGTCTTTTAAGTAATTTGATAATTATAAATCAATTTTTTCTCTACGTTCAAC